>NC_068411.1:225819-251442 GCF_023724105.1 Carassius gibelio | reverse complement strand
TAACGCGTTTTCATTTCTTCTTCGCTGCTCTAAACAGGGGTTGCTTGTGGCAACACAGCACAACTTCCTGTGTTTTCAATGCATTTTGAGCAGCGAAGAAGAACCGTGCAGCGGTTAGGCAAAGCTTGCGGTCATAACTAGGTCTTTTTTAAGAAAATGGTATCGGATCGGTATATGGGTTCATGTACTCGCCGATGCCGATGCCAGAATTTGTTGTGGTATCGGAGATATTTCCGATACTAGTATCGGAATCGGAACAACTCTACTCCTTTCTACTGATGGAATACTAGCACAGATCGATCTGTTCTTACTCGTATATCAAAGTGTATTTCACACATGATATTCAGATAGAGGCAGATTTTGTTTAAGCTTTGTTGGTTTAAAGGTGAAGTGTGTAATTTCGGCATCATTAGCAACATCAAACTGCAATGCAAATAAATAAATTTAGAAGAGATTAGGGATATTCAATGTCATTTTATTTTTATACAAGTTATCACCTTGTTTTTTTCTCTCCTCTTATTCAGTAATAGAAAGATGCTGCTAATTGTAAATTAGTGCGGATTTGACTAATTTACTGTGCATAGCACTTTTATATATATATGCAATTATTTTACCAAAAATACAGTAAAACCGTAATATTGTCAAAAATTACTACAATTTGAACTGTTTTCTTAAAATGTAATTTTGACATTGTGATAGCAAAGCTTAATTTTCATCTGACATTACTCCAGTCTTCAGTGGAACATGATTTTTCAGAAATCACTGATGTGTTGCTCAAGAACCTTTTTTTATTTATTTATTTTATTATCAATGATGTAAACGGTTGTGCTGCTTAATATGTTTTTTGGGGAACCACATTACATTTTTTTCAAGATTCTGTGATGAATTGAAAATTAAATATTTAATGTAAAATAAATTTTTTGTAAGAAAGAATGCAAAATCTTTATTGTACTTTTTGATGAATTTCAACATTGTGGAAGATTTTGTCTAAAATGTTATTATATTAAGTAAGGAGCATATGTGTTTGCATATGTGTATGTATGCATGCATACTGTATTAATGTTTATTTAATTTTGTAAAAGTTGTCAGTTCTATAGAGAATAAACCATTTAGATCATCATTCATTTCATACCCGGATTATATCACTATCAGTGTCTCAATGGCAGTATGTCATAGCACTTGACCCTGATATATAAGTCATGCACAACTTAATATCTTACTGGGTTGTGCCGTTCTGCATGATTGTGCTGCACTTTTCTCCTTGACCACCAGTTTCCTCTCTGGCTCCCAGGGGCTCCACCCATAGAGTGCTCCTTCACTCCAGGCATTAACTGCCCTCCATTATTAATGAGCATGTCATCTTCTCTGATCTGAGCACAGTCCACGGGACTCTTGTCAACAGGTTATTGAGTATGTCCTGTTCCACCTTCACTCTACCAGAGGTCTCATAACAGATTTAATGACTCGCTCATTATGTAACTTAGTGGATGAACTAGTTTCAATAAGGTAATCTTGTAAAAATAGAGTTTTATGCTAAAAGAGAGAATAAGGTGGCTTTCCAGACCACCTTAGACGTGGAGCAGATGTGCAGGATCTGTACTGATTCTGTCATGACATATGTATTCTCTCCTATAGTGCCTTATCACTTTCTTATGAATAAGTTATAGATGAAAACATCATGAATTGTTTATGGAATCTGACATGAATGAAATATTCTCACAGTGATGTATATTGTTGCTCCTCAAAACTATAATCATCTTACTGAAAAACTCCTGTGATGTGTGTAACTTCATGCTGTTTGTAGCATAAGAGGGTTGTCTTCTGTAACTGAAAACCAGCAGGAGATCCTTGATATTAAAGAATATCCAAACCAGCTCTCATCTAGGTTTTTTAACACTCAATCCTGCCATACGAAGGATTTCAAGAAGACTTTTTTAACGTTCAGTATTTGCCTTAATATTTGAAAAGGTAAAACTTTTTTTCTGAAATACAGTCATCAGTTTGCAATAGTGAAAATCATATAGAGGGTCGTGACAGTGTTCTTTTTTTCCTCCGCAACAGTCAGGAGGCGGGACATAAATTGCATATGTAACCAATATACCTTGTGTAAGCAGATTTGTATTCTTGATTTATTTCTGCAATAACCCTAAAAGCTGTAATTTGCTCATGGAAGGGTGTAATAGAGCGATCCAAGAAGTCAATTAGCAGCAACCCAGCAGCATTACCTGTCTGTTAACCTACGTGTGTGAGTGATGCTGAATGAATGCGATCCTGCGCTCTGTGTGATGGAGCACTGTTGTTATGGCCTGTGGCATTCAGATGGAGACTTTTCCTTATTCCTCTTTTCCAGGTCACAGAGTGGAAACAATTGTACCATTGGTACGAGTGTGCATTGTACAAATTGGGGTTCTTATATGTAGGAGTAACACACAATGGGATGTGGTAAAATGTGTCAGATGGGCCATTAAATTGATAATATAGACAGTCCATGTGCCATTATGCATCTAAGGTTTTGCTTTACTAATGTATCTACTGTAAGGGATTAATCTGGACAAACATGCTGAAACTTGATATAATATAGAAAATGTGAAAGAGTTCAATTTAGGACAATTTAGGGTCCTTGCAATACATCCATTTTAATATAATGCATTTACAGTGGCATTTGGAATCATTGTAGAACAAATTCTTGATCAATTTTGAGGTTTTAGACTATAAATGTAAATGTTGATTGTCCTTGGACTGTTACAGTGAGGACAGGAATCATTCAGCTAATGAAGAGGAAGTTGATGTATCCAATTGAGCAAGCTTTGTTTAGGTCTTTCATTCGTGAAGGTCATCGCAGGTGTGCATGGTACAACGGTCTGTTCGCCTGGCTGTGAGAGTGAGCCGAAGAGGTTTTGTCGTCTCTTTGCTGAGGAAGCTGTTGGGAGCTTTTCCAGAATGCTGATAGCCATGAAATAGAGAATTGCAGTTATCTGCAGATGCTTATATTTGTGAATCTAGTCCGTGAAATGCGGTTATTTAGGGTCTCTGTTTTTACAGCAAGATGTTAGTCTACCTGTATTTGGCAATGTCACCACTGATCCCGCTCTTTGTGTCTTCCCACTGAACAAATCAGCTGTTATGTTGTGAAGAAAATTGAAGAAATGAACAAAGGAGTTTTAATTGTTTAATTAGTTCCTTTTTTAATTAATTAATTTATTTATTTTTAAATAGTCTCACCCAGTATTTGTGTCAAAGTTTGAAACTGTAAAATTATAATTAAAAGAAACTTAATTTAATACAAATTAGTTTTTAATTCAGTTTAATAAAAAAAAAAAGCACATAATGTCAAAGGTACTTAAGCAGATAAAATCAGCATAAATAAAAAAAAAGAACATATATACATAGGACCGTTCAGGCTCCTTGTAATACTTTTGCAAAAAATAAAATACCTAAATTATTAAAATAATTTAACATAGCGACCTTTACATATTGGAAAGACAAAATGTAATAATTTGGTAATCAAAATACTGGTTCAGTTATATTTATAAACTGCTGCTCTTTAAAAATAATAATAATAGTAAAGTTATCTTTGTGAAAATGTTGTATAAAACCCCATAATTACAGTTTATTAAACACCTTTTTCATTAGAATTCTTTGAAAAGGTTAATAAACTTAATTTACAGTCCTTCACAAACACACACATTCTTGTGTGAGATTGATTTAGGTACATCAGATAACATTTTTCCGGCCTTGAATGTCTGTGATTCTGGCTACACAGTCTCCATGGCAACAGGGCCCGTCATCATCATCGCCCAGCTGTGCAGTGTCATGCATGCCCAGACTCTCAAACCCTCGTACTGCTTCAATGACGTTCCTGTGGAGTGCAATCTCCCTCCAGTTCATGTTGTTCATCAGAGTCGCCTTCTGCCTTATTTAGTGTGGGCATAATATAAAAAAATAACCATTAAGTGTAAAACTACCTGCTGTGACTAAATGCTTCATAGATTTGAGCGTTTCTGCTCTACTGACTGTAAACTCTATTAAAGAATGTCTCATAATGAGACTTTTATCAGATTATGTGGTGTGAAGCCATCAAGGAGTCTGTTTACCATCAACTGCTGGCTTGTCATAAGGATCAAAAACTGGAAATGGTTATATGCGGCTTTAAATTAACTCCTTGTATCCTGAGTTTCTTTTGCATCAGAGAGTTGAATCAAGGCTCTTCAAGTCTTTTTTTAAGGTGCCTGGCATGGATGAGTCATTTCCTGCTGCTGAGAGGAAAGATAATAAATCACAGGTATATGCTCAATATAAGATATCACAGTAAGTGGCCATTAGTCAGACAAAGATATATACAGTTTTTTTATTGTTGCGGTTTGCATAATTTATTTACTGTTAGAAGGTATGAGCATTATAGTTTTGAGCAAACAAACAAAATGCAATCAAAATGCAATCATTGTTTTTGTGATGATTGTATACCCCTCCGCAATAAATTGTTTTTATTTCATAACTACAGTAATTAATTTATGAATGAATAACTGAATTGCAGGACAGATACTTTAAAACTCTATCCATTATTTCATGTAAGTTCATAGTGAAAAACTGTTAATTAGCTGCTTAAATATTTATTTAAACAGATTTATGTAATTTTAAATAATTAATTTAATACTTGAAGTAAAAGATATAGCTGTATGAATAAAGACCATGTAAAGGAGAAAATTAGCAAGTAAAAACGTGCTGTTTGTATTGTTAGATGTTTGTTAATATTGGACACCCAACAATATTTAATATTTTATTATAAAAATACTATGTGTGTATGTATATATATATATATATATATATATATATATATATATATATATTTCTTTTTTTTTTAACTAAATGAAGTAAAAACTAAATTACATTTTTTTTTGTACTAAATTAAGTATTATTGGCACCAACAGGTGATTGTGTTTGTTAGACTAAGTGATGGTAGGCAGATTTGCAGAATTTTTAAAGTTGTTTAAAGTTAAGAGTTAATAAGTTGCTTTGGATAAATTGTCTGCTATATGAGCAAGTGTAGAAATAAAGGAAATAAAAATTAATGTTACATTGCCCCTGGTCTCAGATTTCAGTTTCTGTAAACCCTTAAAAAAAACTGAAAAATGTATGAATGGTGTATGTGTCAGCCTAAGAGATCTTTATCTTCTTCTGGATTGTAGTGTTTTTGAAGAAAAAAATCCAGAAATATTAACTTCGCTGTTACCATTCAGTAAATTCTGTATCAAGCCAAATCTGGGTTGCAGTTATACTGCCGCCAAAGATTTTTGAGTGACACAAATGCTAACATTGTTCTATAATCAATGAGGTTCCAGTAATTCTACCACAAAGCTGTTCAATTAAACTCCTATTCCCCTTCTCATATCAAATGAAATGTCATGGGAAATATAGTTTTGTTTCTCCGATGCTATTTAATGGAAACTGTAACTTTTCACTATTCGGCTGCAGTGTCAAAAGTACAGGACTGGAAAATTAGATGCATTTAGCCTAGTTTGACTTGCACCCTGGGGAAAAGTTAGGCCTGTAACAATCAGCTGTTTAATCACTGTCTCTATGATTCTTGGTCTTCCTTTTTGTGGACTAGACTGTTATGCCAAGGTCCTTTGAGGTTTGCATGTGTGCATATTTTGTTCATATCTGTACTTGTGAACAAGTACAGTATGTTGACTGGAATGTAATTGTGTTTTGCAATTTAGTTGCAATTTGTTTGTAGTCCCTCCATTCGCTGCAGTAGTCCTTGTAAATGAACCTAAAACACACAATCCTAAAACACAATAAAAAATGAGTTAATATTGAGCAACTTGCTCATCAGACACACTGTTCTCAGTAAATTGATCTCTTTTGGCCTGTCAATGAAAAAACAGTAGTTCCAAACAAAGACACAGCAGATTTATACAGCACACAGCAGAATAGTTCACCTAAAAATGAAAATTAGCTGGAATTTTTTTTTCATCTGTATGGACTCATCTGAGAAATTAGCATTACATCACTTGGTCACATGGATCCTCTTCAGTGAATGCGTACCATCAGAATGAAAGTTGAAACAGCTATAAACATCACAATAATTGGTGATCGACTAGCCAAACAATCAACATTTTTGTGCATTTTAACTTTAAACATAGTAGTAGTGTTTCATTCTTGAATGAAAAAAACTATTTGATGAGTAGTTCATATAAACATTGATTTGAATAGTTCGTGAATGAAATCAGCATTTTTGATGAATTTACTAAATGAATGGTTGTCCTGTGTAATTTATGTACTTAATTGTATTTAATTTGTTTCTGAATAAAATCAGGTCTTTTGAATGGATCTATTGACGAATGCTTCAGTCACTTACTCATAAAGACAAGCACTTGATTGGTTTCAGCATTTTTGAAACAATTGGTTGAATGAATGATTCAATGACTCACTCGAAGACAATCACTTGTCAGCCCCTATTGGCGTCATGATGTAATCTCCAGAAAGAGTCATTAAAAACTTCAGTTTAGACAAGTAGAGTGATACTAAAGGTTAAAACTCCCAGTAAGATTTGAGAACTGACTATTGTATAGCAATGGTGCCTGTGAAATAGTATTGTTTTTCTTTTGTATTTTTTTCTTAGCGTGAGAAAAAAGCACATAGAAGTTGAAAATGCTGAACTCACTTGTAAGAATGATTCATAAAAAACCTCCCTGATCCTCAATTGACCCCAGAGCAGAGATTAAGACTCAAGCACAAGTGTTTGTCAATTAATGTTATAATGGAGAAGTTAAATGGAAGCAAGAGGATCATTTGGATGTATTTAATCAGATTTAATAGCTGTAAGTACGCCTTGTGTTTCTGTAGGGAAAGGTAAGGCCCAAGGCTCCCTCTGATTGGGTGAAAGACAACAGCTTCAGTCCCTCATTGGATAGCTTGCCTGTCATGTTTTTTCTTGTTGCTATGTTTAGTAGGGGAATAAGGGTGGTGCAAAGGACAAGGCTGGTCACATTCTCATCACTTTGAGGTGGTCGAATGGCTTTGCTGATGTCGTCTGTCATTTGTGTCATGATGTCGTTACTCCACACTGTGGGAGGACGTAAGAGAACACTAAAGGAAATGAAAAGAGGGAGACAATGAGCAACACAGATAAGACCTCACAGGCACCGATGCTGGTCTGAGAGATAGTGACAGAGTCCAGGCGCCCCGGAAGATCGGTCCGGTTTCCCCCACCCCCCACTTGTGTTAGTCCAAATCTGTCGCCTTTGCGGAAGCTAAAATAGCATCAGCCATGTCAGCAGGCAAGGGTGCTTGCGGCAGTGAAAGGTATGAAAATTAAAAATTTAGAAATTGACAGTGGAATGAGGCTGACTTCAGCCTTCTGTCTCACCTCATCCTCTCTTCGTCCGTTTCTGGCTTGTGCTTTCTTTGTTTTTTTTTGGGCTGCAATGGAGATGCTCAGGAAGGAAACACACCTTAGAGGTTTGATTTGACAGGAAGAGTTATTTATACTGTAACAGATGTTACACTCCCTACTGATTTATTACTGTCAGACCAAGCGGAAGGAATTTATGGGGGGGGGGGGAATGTTTATCTCTCAAAAACAGAATGAAAGAGTCTCTAAAGTATGTCCTCGTTTAACTGTAGGCCCACTGGGATACCGAAGTCAACATTTGTGCCTGATTTGACTTATGAACACAGATCTACAAAAATAGATTGAGTTTATATCATGTTTCTGTGTAATATATGGGACATTTACCCAAAGTGAATTAGAGTCAGCATGAATTATGTTTGCAATTCATTTTATTTCCATTATGTGATGTGCTCCTGAGTTTATTCAATGAGAAAAAATGCAGAGTAGGAGATACATAATGGAATGGAATCAGACGAAAAGAAAATTTGCTCAAGCAATGGCTATTACTGTAGCTATTTGGCCATTTATTAATGTAGTCCGAATCAAGTTATTATATTTAAAACTAAAATCATAATATATATATTGATGTAATATATATCATAATCATAATATATATATATATATATATATATATATATATATATAGTGTTTCAGAAAGGCGGGGCATAGAGAAGAAACAATAATGTGCAGTACGTGGAAAATAATGTGTTTTTTTTTTTTTTTTACCTTAAACTGCATACACACATTGCATTACACCCCTGTATGATATGAAATATGACCCCTTTAATTATCCACATAGAAACAAAATAGCAAATAAAAATAAAATGAATTAATACATAAAAGGAGTTTAAAGCTCATCTTCAGCATGTTTTTAGATTCTGATTTGTGATTTAATTGCTACACTAGTTTTTATAGGGCATGAAGTCATCATTGTTTATTTGTTTATAATGTCTGATATCTTTTTTTCCTATATCATTCTTGTAACATTACAGTAAATATATTAAAGATATATTATTATTATTATTATTATTATTTAATAAATACCCTATACGGGATACTTTTATTGACCCAGTCAAGCATCAAGAGATTTCTATACTAAGCTCAACACTTTCTCACAGGATAAATATTTTCACCCTGAGCCACTCCATTAGCCCATGTGCTGTCAATAACATTCAATCATTTTGATGTAATATCTCTACCTGACATTTCTGCACCTGCCTTAGCCTTACGTATATGACTTCACAGAGTTCTCATTCAAGTGCTATATAACAAGTCCATAATTGCATCTTGTAATTTAGAATTTTATTCAAGCTGTTGTGTAAGCCACAATCCAAATGTTTGTACATAAACAACTGTCCTTTCCTCACCACAACGTCCAGATAGTGGAGACTAAATGTGACAGAAAGACTTGTCATTTACACCTCTGTTCTGACGTTCCCCTTCTCCAGTGACTGGACTAAGCTCTGACTTGTTTAGCAGGCAGCAGAGTCTGGGAGACAGGAATGAGAAAGACTTGGGAACAGTCCAGGGATTTACTGAGTGTCAGCCAGCCCATTCAAATTGTCTTGTTTCCACGGCACTCAAAGGCATCACTCACTCTGTACCTTTCACAGGGTTAGCTATTAATAGAACAGAGTATGGGTAAAATCACCCTGTCTCATGCACCCGGTCTCAAAGCTCCAGAGCAGCCTGAGTCGGCCTGTGGTGAGCGCAGATAAGGTGCTTGAAAGAACATTCTTAACAGCAAGTAATTGCTTTTCATTGTAAGGCTGTATCTGATATAGTGTACACAAATGAATCAGCTTCTTAGTGCTTTATGTTGAACAATTTGTACATGTAGAAACTGCTTTTATAACTCTGCAATGGGTTCCTTGCATTTTAATTATATGGCTTAAAGGAGATTCATCAAAATTCTATTTGCATCTCCTGGAAATTCCACTTGCAGATCAGCAAAATAATCAGGGTGAAGCTCAGTTGATCTTTAAATGTGTTAAAATCCCCATTAACATCTCATCAACTCTCATCAACAATTTTCTATTATTTCCTGACCCGTAGCAGTGATGGCAAAGCTGATCTCAGTGATCACAGAGCGTAAACACACCCATGGTGCAGCATCACTGCAGCACAGTATTTAAGCGGGCCAAATCTCAGTTTTTATGTCTGTGCAACAAAGGAGGGTAAATTGTATCTACAATTTAATATGCACTACCTGTCAAAGGTTTGAAGTTGATTAGATAATGTAATGCTTATGCTAATACAATACAAATTGTTTTAATTTTATTTCTGTGATTGCAAAGCTGTTTTGTGTGTGCGCGTGTATGTGTGTGTGTGTGTCAAATGATCCTGCAGCAAGTCTAATATGCTGATTGGTTTTATGATTTTCAATGTTGAAAAAAATTCTTGAAAGTTAATATATATATATATTAGGGCCGGGACTTTAACGCGTTAATTGAGATTAATTACACAAAAAATAACGCGTTAACTAAGATTAATTAATTACAGAAAAAAAATTCCCGCGTTTTTTATAACTTATTTTTGCACCGCGGAACGTTTCGCACTTGATGAGTTTCGGCGGACCGATTATACTGGAGCACCAACTAGCGTTCGCATATCAATGCAGCAGTACATCGAGCCTCAAGTATCACCTCAACGCAAAACATATAGCAGCTAGCGTGGACTTTACACTTTATGTTGAACTATGTATTATTTTGTTGGTGCAACAGTTTATGTTGAACTCTTTATTGTTTTGGCCAAGGTTATTGAGAGTTGGACTTAGTATGTTATGGCCTCTTAAGCAACAGAGAGATGTTTTCTAATAGTCAGTGTTTCCAATGTTCTGAATGTAATTGACAGTATTGTGTATTACTTAAAAAAAAAAAAAAAAAAAAACACTTTACAGAAGGTTCCAGCACCTATAAGCTTCCTGAATTTCTGAAATGTACTATTTCTAAATTGTTTCTAAATATGCTATTGCTACACTTCATGGCAAAAATTGCACTGGTCTGCTAGACTTGGTTGAACAAAAATAAACAATATTTTGTTGCTTAAGCTTATGTATTCAGTCATTATTCAATGGTTTACTATAAATCCATGTGAAAAAAAATTACTTCTCACTGTTCTCAGGTCAAATATTTATCTGCGATTAAAATGCGATTAATTTCGATTAATTAATTACAAAGCCTCTAATTAATTAGATAAATTTTTTTAATCGAGTCCCGGCCCTAATATATATATATATATATATATATATATATATATATATATATATATATATATATATATATATATATATATATATATATATATATGTATATATATATATATATATATATATATATATATATATATATATATATATATATAAAGGGAGTTCATGCTTTTGGGTTAAGATTAAATGGGTTGAGAAAAATTAATTTAATTTGAAAGAAAATAAGCAGACATTTTTTATATTTTAAGCATTAACTCGCTTCATTTTGATTTAGAAATTTTGAAAACAACTTAATATCTTATGCCATTTTTGCTTCTCGTCTTGATTTAAGAATGTTTAGATATTTGGACTGGAAAACAATACCAGACATTTCATCCCATTTTAAATGTTTGAAGTAACAGTTTGAATTAAAGAATTGAATTGACATACACATTCTGAAGGGTGATGTGGACCAAAACACTGTAGCAGCACAAATACACACACACTCACTGGTCCAGTGCTTTCCCAGTCTGACCACACACAGCTCTGGTGTGCTTCTTGACCTGCCCAACTCGCTCACGTGAGCTCCTCTTTTTCAGCCCACTCATCCTTCATTCCATACGCTGAGCACAGGCATCTGTTCCTCTAGGGTGATTCTGTGTGAAGTCATCCATCAGCTCAGATGTGTGCCACCATACAGCTGCATACTACAATAGTCAGCCAGATGCACTGATGTCTTCTCCTTGATTACTTGAAGTGAGCTCTAGGCAAACTATTAATGCAACAGCGTTGTCTGTCCAGTGCTGTGAAAGGCTATGACTCGTGTGCTGTATTTATGTGGTCCTCATAAACCAACACCAATCAGAAGTTGTTGTTTTTTTTCCCCTAACTACAAATCTGTAGAGCACCTATGTAATCTTCAGCATCTTGCTTAATGCCACAGTCGGCATGTGACATCATGCAGTATTTCTTCTTATCTCAGTTTGACTCCGGTGACCTGATTCAATCACTGCTCACTCCACATGATTTGTGATTTTTAGATTCATGGTCTCATTTCAACTTCATCCTACAATAATCCATTTATGATCATAGTGTAATCTATTTGAATGTAAACATCCTGTGCTATGATATAAATCATGACTTATTAGAATGAGGCCTGAGTTTACAGTATATACAGTAATTATAATTGTGTTGAGTGAATTGAAATGTCATTATGATCCATTGACTGCTTAGTCTGATTAGATGTGATCGGTGGGCTTTATGAAACGGGGAGAAAAACTTCATCTAGTTTATATGCAGCAGTGGAGATCAAAATTGTAGAATGATCTATAAATAACAGATTATCACTCAAGATTTGAAGGAATATTGTATGGCTATACCACTATTCTATTAACATGTTTCACAACTATCCAAGGCATTTTAACAAAAATCTTTATTTTGTGGAAAACATTACAACTAAAATTAAGAAGGTGTCAGAAATTAGTATGAAGTGTAGACAACCATGCTTTGAATGACTTTAGCTCATTTTTGCAGTTTGATTGGGAGATGTTTGTAGGGAAGGAACTTTATGTTATTATGAAGGAGGTTCTGATAATATTTGCATTCACTCTGCCATGTACAGTAGCTCTATAACACTTTCACTGAGTTCTTTGCGCACTTGGGATTCAGTCTTTTTTTTGTTTGTTTGATGCAGAACAAAATGTTTCCCATCAGACCCAATTAAATTAAACTTGCTCTCATCACTAAAGTGAACTCTAGACCAGTTTTCCTCTCTCCACACAACATGTTCCTCAGCAAAGGTGAGCAAAACCTTTAGATTTTTTTTCTGATGATGAGAGGCTTCGACACTGCAGAGTGCGTTTTTTGTCTGACATCTCTTAAATATGCCAAGACAGATCCTTACCCTGTTCAACACTGAACTAGCAAGCAATTCCAGCTGCAGTGCTGAACCGATTCCCCATTCCGTCTTCTCGTGCATTTGTGTTAAGTGGGCGACCAGCCTTTTGGGGGGACTTGAATGAATTACTGTCACTGTAAACCTGCAGAATTTGAGAAATCCCAGATTGGGAGTAACCAGCTTCTTTGCAATGGCTGAAAGGTCATGGCCTTCATCTAGACAACCTCCTGTCACAGGTTCAGTCACCTTAGAGCGGCCTGTCATCTTGCAGTCTCACTGAAAATTTAAGGAATGTTGCCAGTTAAATAGGGTTTGTCATATAATCAAGGAAATTAGCACCAGGTGCCAGATTAACACCAATATCCATGAGAAATCTATAATTTGAATGAATTATTTTTCAAATATCTATTTAAGGTTTATACTTTGCTTCAGAATACAATTAATTTATGAAATATGCTTAAAAACTGCCCTTCTACTGCTGTTAGGATAACTTCAAATAGGGCTAAGCAAGCAGTGATCTTGAAATTTAGGAAAATAAAGGTTATATGTTCTTTAATTATGATCCCCATTGTATAGTTTATATAACCAATCTATATATTTATCATTAAATTCTGTTTAATCAAATTTGACTTTTTGATTTTGAAAAAGTGAGTTTGTTACATAGTGCCTTTTTTTCTGGTATACTGAACATTCATTAATTAAATTAAAGCAAAATGAGTTTGTGCTTAAAACTAAAAAAAAATATCTCCCAGTGCATTAAGAAAAATCAACTTAATTTAAAAGAAAAACAAGTTTATTTTCCTTTCCCCATTTGCAGGCATTTCTGCTCGTTTTAAACATACATGCTGACAAATTTATCAGAAAACGACTTTTATCTCATATCATTTTGATTCTCAAGGAAATGTATTTTAGATATTTCTTCTGGAAACCAAAACAAAAAAATGAGTAACAAATTAAAATATAGTTTTTTTTTTTTTTTATGTTGACTTGTCCCTTACACATTTCATTGAATATTAAATTACAAACTTGACGGGTTGTGTATCGCCTCTAATTAATACAAGCAATATGAAGGTTGTGCATCATAAGTCTTGTGGGTTGTGTCTGTTTATTGCATGACATTCTGAGCTCCTTCCTTAATAGCTGTTGCTGTGGTGGCACCTTGAAAATCTCATCATTCAATTTATTTGTCTCTTTCCTCTACTTCTGTAGAGGAAGATCGAAGAGTTGACACTCTGTGACTCAATTTTAGGTTTCATTAAGGACTGTTGTTTGAGGTGCTCTTGAAGATAAATAAGCTAATCGAAAGAGTATTTTTGTGTTCAGAGAAAGTGTTACACTGTCAGACACCAATGCTGTAGAGCCACTCCATCTGTGTGAGGAATGCTAAAGCTAGTGCACTGCATGCTTATGAGAGTGTGCTTATGTATAAAGAGGTTCTGCTTACAAACCTGGGTAGAAACTGAATTGTGCTGCCTTTAATGCCTTGTGCTGTAAATACTTTATTGATTTCATCTTTAATGCAATATGTCTCCATGTCTGTTTTCGAATCCGAGAGATGGATCTGAAAGCATACTGTTCAATCATGAGTAATGGAAGGGAAGGGAAGTGATTGTTTAAGTGCATCCCTGCATATATGAGCCAATCAATTATGACAAAATTTCATTAATATATGTGCCTTCCACAAAGCTTTAAAACCACTTTTAAATCACTGCTAATAGTCTTTACGGTGAAGACATCTCATTCAGCTTAGATCTTATTTTACTATGCATTACATTTTTATGTTTAAAGCCTATTTAGAGGTTGAATAAACAGCTGTAGTTTGGGATGTAGTTAACGTAAATTATGTGTCTCATTACTGATTTGTATCTCCTTGCAGATAGGTGTTATAGGAATAATTTTATATTCTCTTGCTGTCATTCTTATTTTAAATGGGCTCTTTTTTATATTTTTCCCTACCAAATAACAAATGTATGACTTAATATGAGAGTGAATCTGTTCAGTTCTTTAGATATATAGAAAGGCTCAATTTTTATTTATTTATTTTTGTGGAAGTGCTGTTTTCACATATTTTGAACTATAAATAAAGGAAAAGGGTTCAGAGGCTAATGTGGTAAATCAATGCATTATGTAAGCAAGATGTAAGATGTTGAGCTCAAAAGTCTTATAGTCTTATAAAAACAGACTTCATTAATAAATGTGACTCTGGACCACAAAACCAGTCTTAAGTCGCTGGGGTATATTTCTAGCAATAGCCAAAAAAACATTGTATGGGTCAACATTATAGATTTTTTTTTTATGCCAACAATCATCAGGATATTAAGTAAAGATCAATGGATAGCTTATTTATTCAGCTTTCATATGATGTATAAATCTCAATTTTGAAAAAAAAAAAATTACACTTAAGACTGGTTTCGTGGTCCAGGGTCACAAATATTCTGTAAGGCCAAAGACATTCGTTAGAAAAGTGAAGAGGGTAAATTTGGAATTGTCTGAAACAATGCTTCAGCTGATTTGAAAAAAAATGTTTTTAGAACAGTGGTGGAAATTATTGAAAGACTGAGGTTGTGTGAGAATATTATTCAGTAAGAAATGACAGATGAGGACGTGATCAAGCTAAACACAGTAAGTCAGCACTTGGTGTGTCCTCTCTCCACCTGCTCTGTGCCCTCACATCACATTCTGCTGGTTTTTACTGCAATCTTACTACTGCAGACAAATAAACAGCTCTGATGCATTGAGGCATGGACTGCACAAGACCTCTAAAGATGTCCTGTGGTACTTGGCACCAAAACAAGTTGTAAGGTGGGGTCTCCTTGATTTGGATTTGTTGGTCCAGCACATTGGAGGCAAAGACAATACTCTGAACTCTTTCGGCGCTTTCACACAGGAGGAACCTTTAAATAGTTCCTATAGAACTATTAGCGGAAGTTCCAACGTTTTGACATTTTTACACCACAGGAACATATTTAGTTCTAGGAACTCCTTTTGGGTGAACTAATTTAGGTCCTCCTTCAAAGTAGGGTCTTTAAAACAGTTCTATGGTAATACCAGTTATGTAAGTGTACTAATGTTGGGCGATGTCTATAAATATTGTAAATATGGATGGACAATGACATCTGTGGGGGGTGGGGGGGTATGGAGGATTTAGGGGGGTATCCATGCGTGAATCCTTATAAGGGACAACAACTAAGAATTCCTTACACTGTGTCTACACCGGTTGCAAGTACGATGTGTCTACACCGGATGACAAAATACAACAGAACCAGGGATTTATAATAAAGAATAATTTATTTATAGATCAGTCAATAGAACTCATTGATGTTGTCTACACAAGATGCATTGCGTAATGGCATGACACCAGAAATCCCTGACAGTAAACTTCTGCCGTGTTCTATTTATGATGTGCTGACACCAACTTCAAATGATTTTCAACGGTCGCTTTGTCGTGTCCAGTCTAGACAGTCTTTAGCTGATGCAGTGCTGCTCCACACAACTGTGTCCGGTGTAGACACGGTGTAAGTTATCGACACTGTCTATTCATATTCACTTTGTTAGCAACATACATAATAGATTATAGTAATTTTGTCCAATTTAGTGGCATTTTTGCCCCAAGTCCCCTTGGCCAGGGGAAGGCTAACCCTAAGCCTTACACATGCTCCGCCTATGGTGGTGCCATGCAACATCATGATGTCTATCAGCCATCGGCGATGGACGATGTCATGGTCTATCTGCCCAACCCTAAAGTGTACTCTGATTGGACAAACATATATGAAACACCAGTCACCATTTAAGCATTTTAGCCATGTAAAAACATGGTAAACAATGATAAAAGCATTTACCTGTTGTCTGCAGCATTGCGTTCTTTTCTCAGCCTTGATTATAACACTACAAGTTGTCTTAGGATATTTAGTCAGTTTTTCATGGTCTTTCAATCATGTAAACTATGCGTTTAAATAACATCTCCGTTATCACAAAACCAGAAAAACGGCCTGAGGCAGAAATTGGATCTCTAGGAACGACCATGCTGGCTAATTTTAGTTTCTAGAACTACAATTTAAGTTTCTAGAACTACATTGTGCAAAAGTGCTTCCTGAACAATTAAAGGGATAAGTCACCCGCCCAAAACAAAAAAAAATTTCTGACATTAATTACTCACCGTCATGTCATTTGTAGCTACATTATTATGAAGGGATTATCAGAGATAATCTTCCCCACTATGTGCGTATGGAGGCTTTTACACAGTTGAAGCATTTTTATGTATTTTCAACATTTGCCGGCCATAAAATATTGACTCTAGGCTCATACTGGCCATTATAGTTTCTCAAAGGGATAGTTCATCCAAAAATGTAGGAACACAAAGTTAAACTATTTGTATTTGTCCAGATTATTCTCAGTTTTTTCATTGCTTGTGTCCTTTCTACAGAAGCAAACCACTTCAGTCCTGGGAAAATATTTCCACCCGGGAACCGGATTCATCTTCTCTACTCTCCTGAGGAGACTTAGTCAGATTGTTCTTGAAATAAATTAAAAAGCTCAGATATTCATTTTCAGAAAAAAAGACCTTAACAAAGACCTATTTTTACTGACCTCTTTGGTTCTATTTGAAGAGGTTTAATAAGTTATTAAGTTTTATACAAGATACGGTTTTGGATTACAGACAGGCCAATTAAGCAGCAGTCTTCAAAAACTGTTCGTTCCTGCAAGAACAGGGAAAATAGAATCACACCGGCAATTCTTCAGTCCATGCAGATATTTATCAGATGTATCTTGTTCCACCATTGGTATTATGCTCGGCCAGTTGTAGCAATGGAAATTAAAGTGAAAATAAATTTAATATTGAGTTATATAAAGCAAAATTGCCAAAGGCTAGCTACATTATTATGAAGTGATTATCAGAGATAAACTTTAATTTTCGTAAGGATTGTTTTGTTGTCTGTCGTAGCTTCTCCCCAAAAATCTGATTATTTTTCAGCTAAATTACTACTGTGACATTACAACAGATAATAATGATGTCCTTTATATAGTATTTTGAGTGATGACTGATTAATAACATGCTGCTGCTTGATTAAATAAATGAAAAAACAAAGACAAAAAAGCATCTTTACAGATGAAACTGACCTAAAACCCTGAACAGTAGTTCTGTTCTCTGCACCAGCTGTGCGCTTTCACAGTCCACTCTTTTCTCTCTCTTTTGCATTGATTACTCGGAGTCTGATCCAAACCGTTTGGCAGATTTATTAGAGATTTAATTATCAAATGGCGGATTCGCAAATGATCGCTTTAGTACATTCGGCAGGCAATTATACAATAAAGATATTAAAATAGCGGGCCAAATTGAGGAAGACTGAGGAAGCGTAGGGCTCAAGTGGAATCCCCCACCGGGCCCCGAAACCTCGCGGCTGGATGATTGGTTTCTCGGGGTGGCGCGGGCTGGTTCTCAGCGCCCCACTCCAGTGCCTTTTTTTCCGGAAGTGCATGACGAGCTCACCAAGTTGTAGACGGCACCTTTTACTGCTAGAAACCGGCCGGAGGGCTCCTCCTGGGCTGGTCTGACCGGCAGTGCCTATGTGTATATCTTGGCCCAGCAAGTCTCGGCTGCCCAGAAGCAGACTGAGGGGATCCGACACATCCTGCCCTGGCGGGCAGCTGCTGCTGCCTCCACCCGCCGGCCGCAGTGCCCCAGCCTGCTCGTCACCGAGGTCAGCCCCCTGCATCTGCCCCCGCTTACGCGTCGCATCTGCAGCAGCCTCCAAGTGGTGCCGTGGAGCTGGGCGCAGGCAGGCTGCCCCTCCGGTCCTGGCCCCCGTCAAACTTGGCGGTGAGCACAAGAGCAAGAGGCCCCGGGACGGGTGACCCAGAGAGAGGTAGCTGCTTTCTGGGGGATGGTGAAGGCACCTCTCCCTCCCCTGGAGGAGGGCCAGGCGGAGAATCTGGAAATCTCGACAGGAGAGTAGTTTTCTCCCTCTCTGGGTCCCAGGAGGGCACGGAGAGTTGCGGACGACTAAGCACCGGACCTCACTCATCCTCCTCCTTCGCCAGATGGCAGAAGCGGGCGATTCGAGAGCGTCAACCAGGTGAGCCCTGCACCCCACACTCGCACCACACTCCGGCCTGCTCACAAGCCGCCCGAGTTGGGTCCCTGTGTTCCACCTCGCTGCCCCACTGCGGGTACAGCTGTGGTTCCGCTGGTCCCGCTTGTACGGTTCTTAAGCGCATGGTCAGCGCTACCCAGCCCGTCTCGCTGGCTTCTGCGAACCATCAGCCTCGGCTATGTGATTCAGATCGCCCGGCATCCCCCCAAGCTCTGTGGTGTCCGCTTCACTACAGTGAAAGCATCCGATGCCCCTGTCTTGCGGGAAGAGATCACAGTCCTACTGGCGAAGGCCGCGATAGAGCCGGTCCCCGTAAGTACCCAAGTACTGGTACCCAAGTAAGGCAGTGGGTTACGACCGATCTTGGATCTGCAAGTTTTGAATCGGGCTCTCCATCGGCTACCGTTCAAAATGTTGACACAGAAATGCATTTTCAGGTGCATCCGTCCCTAAGATTGGTTTGCAGCGATCGACCTGAAGGACGTATACTTTCGTGTGTCCATCCTTCCGTGCCACAGACATTTTCTGTGGTTTACGTTCGAAGGACTGACATATAAGTACAAGGTCCTGCCCTGCGGGCTGTCCCAAGCCCCCCCATGTCTTCACGAAAGTCACGGAGGCAGCTCTCGTTCCTCTCAGAGAGCAAGGGTGTTCGCATTCTTGACTACTTGGACAATTGGCTGATACTAGCACAGTCTCGAGATCAGTTGTGCAAGCACAGGGATGTGGTGCTCCAGCACCTGAGCATGTTGGGCCTTCAGGTCAGCTGGGAAAAGAGCAAACTCTCAACGCTGCGGAGGATCTCTTTTCTCGGTATGGAGTTTGATTCGGTTGAACAGACAGCACACCTCACAGAGAAACGTGCGCGGTCGGTGCTAGCCTGCTTGAATACGTTCAAGAACAGGACAGCGGTCCCACTGAAACTCTCTCAGAGGCTCCTGGGGCATATGGCGGCCACGGTGGCACTTACACCGCTCGGCCTATTACATATGAGACCGCTCCAGCACTGGCTTTATGGCCGAGTCCCGAGGTGGGCGTGGAAGCGCGGCACTCACACGGGTCCAAGTTACACCGGCCTGTCGCCAAACCTTCACTCCGTGGTCAGATCTTGCATTTCTCTGGGCAGGGGTTCCCCTAGAGCAGATCTCCAGGCATGCTGTGGTTTACACAGATGCCTCCATCACCGGCTGGGGGGCCACGTACAATGGGCATGCAGTCTCAGGGGTTTGGACGGGCTACGTGGGACCTACAGAAGTATGCGTTTCCCCCAGTGAGCCTTCTCGCACAGACATTGTGCAAAGTCAGGGAGGACGAGGAGCAAGTCTTGCTAGTAGCGCCATATTGGCCTACTCAGACCTGGTTCCCCGAACTAGTGCTCCTCACGACAGCCCCTCCTTGGTCGGTTCCTCTGAGGAGGGATTTACTGACTCAGAGACGGGGCACCATTTGGCACCCACGTCCAGACCTTTGGAAACTTCATGTCTGGTCCCTGGACGGGATGCGGAGGTTCTAGGTGACCTACCCCAAAAGGTAGTGAACACCCTCACTTTGGCAAGAGCACCGTCTACGAGACACGCTTATGCCTTGAAGTGAAACCTGTTCATTGAGTGGTGTTCTCTCGCAGAGAAGACCCCCGAAGATGCCCGATTGCGGTTGTGCTATCCTTTCTGCAGCAAGGGTGTGAGCGAAGGCTGTCTCCCTCCACCCTCAAAGTCCAGGTTGCCGCTATTGCTGCGTACCATGACGCCGTGAATGGGAAGTCTCTGGGTAAGCATGACCTCATCATCAGGTTCCTTAGAGGGGCCAGGAGGTTAAATCCTTCCCGGCACCCCTCTATACCCCCTTGGGACCTGACTCTAGACTCCATTCGAGCCTTTGCATTCAGTTGAGCTAAAGTTTCTTTCATTGAAAACTCTGCTCCTGCTTGCACTGGCCTCCATCAAGAGGGTAGGGGACCTGCATGCATTTTTGGTCGACGATTCGTGCCTAGAGTTCAGGCCGGCTGACTCCCAGGTAATCCTGAGGCCCCGGCCTGGCTACGTGCCCAAGGTTCCCACTACATCCTTCAAAGACCAAGTGGTGAACCTGCAAGCGCTGCCTCTGGAGGAGGCAGACCCAGCCCTGGCTGTGCTTTGTCCTGTCCGAGCATTAAGGTGCTACGTAGACTGGACACAAAGCTTCAGGACCTCAGACCAGCTCTTTGTCTGTTATGGAGGCCGGCAGAAGGGGAGTGCCGTCTCTAAGCAGAGAATGGCCCACTGGATTGTGGATGCCATAGCCTTGGCTTATCAGGCTCAGGGTGTGCCCTGCCCGTTCAGGTTACGAGCTCACTCAACTAGAAGTGTTGCATTTTCCTGGGCGCTGGCTCGTGGCGCCTCGCTGACAGATATTTGTAGAGCTGCGGGTTGGGCGACCCCTAACACGTTCGCTAGGTTCTATAGCCTTAGTGTAGAGCCGGTATCCTCCTGTCTTCTCACCTCAAACGGGTAGTGACACTGAGAGGCCCCGGTTAGTGTCGGCTTGCTTAAACCACTCCAGAGTGTCCGTACTGTAGACCCTGTTGAGATCCTCCATCACCCTAAGAAGCTGGACGCAGCGGAACGTCCAACGCCAGACCTTCATGATGAATCCGTGAGAACCATGGAAGGGTGGGTTCCATATTGAGACCTAAGCGGTACTCATATGTGTATAGTCCACGGTATAGCCTTAGAGCCTGTGTTTCCCCGGCAGACTTCTGCCTTCCCAAGAGGGTTTTAATCAACTCAAATTTTCCTTATACTCCTAAAAGGATGCTATACGTGTATTTGCCTCCGAGACCTCCTTCGGGAAGGATGGGGCTTCCGCAGTGTCCCGGCTCCAAGCGGACCGGGTACGTTTTCCCAGTGTTATCCAATCTCACCCAGTGAGGTAGTGCTTTGACAACGGTGAGTGGAGCTACTTGTTCTGATCCCCGGCCTACACCTAATAGGGGCGCAGGCAGCTCGCACAGGGCACTGGAAGGGGCAGCACCCATGGCGCTTTGATAGGGATCCCATATTCGTCGGTCACCGACGTGACGTCCTGTCGCCATGGTTGCTGTACCGCCGCTGAGCGGCCGGGTCCCCGGCTCGGCTCCTCAGCGAAAAACTGGTATGCATTCCACCTGCTGCCCTCTTATACTCACGCAGTGATCAGCGGCAGCTGGATGCAATAATTGCATGCCAATGTGCATTGGCTTGTTTAGTTTACACTCGAAGTAGATTGGTCTATCGAAGCGATATCCCATATTCGTCGGTCACCGACGTGGCGTCTCCGTTCCCTCCTTCAGAAAACGAGGGTTACCATACGTAACCGAGACGTTACATTAATTTTGTAATTAAATTACTTAACGCCATTACATGTAACTAGTTACTCCCCAACACTGCGCGTAGGCTAAAGCGTATGTCTGACGCAGAAGTATAAATCAGCCTTTATGGGTTTGGAATGACATGAGGATGAGTAATTAATGCCATAATTTTTGGGTGAACTAACCCTTTAAGAATCAAAATCTATCACTGAACTGGAGTCAAAAAGAATATTTAAATCCTAATTTCTTCTTCAGAAACTAGCAATACTTTCATTTCACTCTCTCTAATACAATGCACAGGTACATATACAAGACAGCATATAATGTTTTGCAGCATTAAATTTGCATATGATTTGCAGACATGATGTATTTTGAAGTGCCACTGCCTGTCTGTTCCTCTCCTGACCAGCATTTTCTCTTTGACCATGAATTAAAAGTAGAGCCTGAATATTCAAGTTATAGCATTGATTTCTGAATTTCAAATGAAGTTCCACAGCCATTTGTAAATGGCTTTTTAAAAAGTTAGATAATTTGCATTTGGATTTGTAATTCCTTTGAATAATGGAGTATCTTTGTCTTGTTTCACTTTTTCAAATTCAACCAGTGACACATTCAGTATAGATTTACTTCTGATATCCAAAATGAGAGAATTATTATAATTTTTTCTAGATTTGCTTGACCTGTGATAAACAGAAAGCCATGTGAGTAGTATTCAGGTGCGTGTTCCTCCCATTGTAAACCAGAATGGCAAGTTTTGAAAATGATTTATTGTGGATTAGGGTTGGGCCGATAGACAATGCCACTGTCCATCGCCGTTGGTTGACAAACATCACAATGTCAAGCTGACTTTTAGTGACTCCATAGAACGAGTTATTTGTTTCACACCTCGGGCACACATCCCCCCCCCACCCCCCCAAATTCCCAGATGTCATCGTCCATCACGATGTTTGACTGTAAATATCCGATGCATATTTGGTAGACATCGCCCAAACCTATTGTGGATTCTTAATTGAGAACCTAAATAGTCATCCATTACCACAGCTGCTCACAGCATGTGAGATTTGAACGCAGTAAATAACTCAATTGAGAATGCTAACTAGCACTGCCACTAAAAATAAGCTTTTAACCAAATTTATTTTTTCTTATTGAGCACCAGAAAACTATCAGTCTTGATTTAATGTTCTAATGTTATAAAACTATTTGTCTGAAACTATGATGATTAATCTTAGATCTAGACTACTTTATATTTAGAGGAAAATATACAATTATACAATAATATTATAATAGCAAAAATATGAAACATTAAAGGGGTCATATAATGTGATTTCAAGTTTTCCTTTCTCTTTGGAGTGTTACAAGCTGTTCGTAAATGGATAAGATCCCTAAAGTTGCAAAGACTAAAGTCTCAAACCCAAAGAGATATCCTTTATAAAAGTTAAAACTTGTCCATGCCCTTCTAAAACTCCTCATTTAAGCACGCCCCCACATGTCCCCTTCCCCCACATGCCCACTTACAGTCTGTAAGTATGTTTACATATGTAAAGGATTTGCCACTGATTGATTCAAACGTTAGTTTTGAGCAGTGTAGAGTAGCACTTGTTGTTTGACGTTTCTCCGATCACAAATGCAGACATGGTTTTATGTTTACGCGGCACGATACACAACACAATGCTTAAAAAGACAGTATAAGTATTTATATCCCATAATTATGTTCCCACTGGATGCAACGAACGTCTTGTTTGTAATGGGTTTTAATGTTTTGTCTCGTAGCTCTGGGGCACTGCATCACAATATGGTAAGGGACATAACATTTCCGTCACATGCTTGAGATATTCGCACTGGATAGCTGACTAATCAGAGCACACCTCGCTTTTCAGATTGATGAGCTTTGATAAAATGTACGTGTTTCATAAAGGCAGGGTATAGAGAGGCAACAATACAAATAATTTTTTTTTTTTTTACCCTAAACCACATAAACACATTGCACAACACAACACAACACAACACAACACACAAAATTATATTCTTTTTAGCAACATCATATGACCCCTTTAATTGTACAGTATATTAAAAATACAATTATACATTTATAGCAGTCACTATTCTTTTTTTGTTTTTTTCGATCCATCCATCTATCTCTTAATTATATAATAATTATATAATAATTATTATTATTATGATTAATATTATTATTTTCCCACAGTGAGAGAGATGTTAGTGACCGCTCAAAAGTCCAACTGCAAATCTCTCAAATAGCCTGTCACTCGATTTTACTGCACAGTCGAATGACCTTAGTGATTTGATAACAGAACAGTGTAGAGGATCTTGACGAAGAATATTTGCAACTCTATCTATTTAATGAATGTTTTTTTTCCACAGCCACATTTCATCAAGAGACCCATTAATCGGGAGATTACAGAGTTTTTCTTTTCATGGATCAAATTTATGTAATGTTGGATTAACAGCAAAAGCATTGCAGCGAACTGCTGTCAGAGCATGTCCACATTTTCGATTCATGCCATGTGGAAAAAAGCCTGAGATCATTTTTGATGCAGTTTTTCCATGTAGTTCACAGCACAGAATTTCTTGGTGTCATTTCATTAGTTTACTTTTTTTTTTTTTCATGGATATGTCATGTTCTACAAATGCAGACTAATACAATAACAAATAGTTTCCTGGACATTGCACCAGTCTGTCATTGGTTGGACAAACAAATTGTCCCTCTCGCCTGAACTAACACCATTAGTTGAGCCAACGTTGCTATCTCAGGACTCTCATTCACTGCATGCATACACACAGATGTGTGTAAAATCAGTATAATCTGTGCTGTTATAACAAACAAATCGTGATGTTCCTATAACTTTAATGCCAAAATGTATTCTAAATGTATTTAGAAAGATAGGAACAACTGAATACGCAAAAATCACATACTCTGGGTGGCCTTTTAAATGGATTTAAATTAAATTTTATGCATGGATATTTCATTTTTATTCAGTTTATTTCATCATATTCGATAAAAGAGTAAGGTTATGTATTAAAACATGAGCTGTGATGTTCCTCTTCATAAAATGCAAATACTTATCTGTAGCTACCGCTACCAAATGAGGGTGCAGTGTGACATCTGTATAAAAGGCATTTTTTGTGGCTGATTTGGTTTTGAGAATGACACACTTGGCATTGCTCGAGCATCTTGCTGTGTGTGCTTTTAGAGAGCGTCATATGTTTGCTGAGAGTGACGAAAGGCTGTAAACGAAAGTTTGAGCATATTGAGCCCATATATGGAGTTGTTTGGGCATGTTTTATGCAAATGACTAGCCTTAGGCATGTAGTCGCTTATTTAGAATACTCCACATTCATTTACATTAGAATGAGGTTAAGAACAAATTCAAGTGTGTATGCATTTGTTGGGAATTAGGTTCGCCTGTGTGTATAACTACAAATGATCCACACAATTATTAGTGAATAAGACCCAAAGTTTTTACAAAGCTGCTGTGTTTTTATACTAATCAGAAAAACCAGTCATTGAGTGAGGATAAGAAAGAAAGTTTTAGCATAAAAACTGCACAATTCACCTTTAAGAAACCCTTCTTGAAGCTAAACCCTTAAAGAAATAAATCAATGTTTTTGATAAATGATGTTTATATATAGTTTCAGCATTCTCTCTCAACTTTCTCTCATGTTTTATGTCCGTTCGCTCCAGCAGGCCTGTAAGTGTACTCTTTGGTT
>NC_068411.1:199124-225319 GCF_023724105.1 Carassius gibelio | reverse complement strand
GTGATAATGTCTGAAAACAAGCCAGACTTCAACAGATTGAAAGTATTTTTCTCCTTAATGTCTCTGTGGAGAGAAAATGTACTCACAGACCATCTGTTCCATGAAACAGCTACCAAGGCATCTCAGTTTTAAGAGGAAGTTAGAGAAAATGTAACTTACTGAGATGCGAGATGTGTTTTGACCCCCTGTGCATGGAAAGCCCTCATGGCGTGTGTTCAAGTAGAAATGCTTCTGTTGAATTAACAAGAGCTACACTGAAAGACATCTGCTAAAGTACTGGTTCTCAACTGTTTTGCACACTGGGCGTCAAGTGACACCCCAACACAGTACTAAAGCATAAATCATATTTAATAAGGGTTATTATGTTATGTATTACTTTTTATATTTATGATTTCCATTTTAAAAATTGCTGAGCCTATGTATTTACTATCATAATTTTTTGGTAATGAATTTTAGTTGCAGTTAAACAAATTAAAAGGGATCTAAAGTAAAATATTGAAGCTACTAACTAGTAATTTTTGAACAAACTGTCACAATATACAAAATAAATGTGCAGTTCACACACGCTCACACACTTTTATTACTATTATCACATATTACTATTATTATTATTATTATTATTATTATTATTATTATTAATGTTATTATTATTATTTTCTTTTTTTATCAGTTTACAACATAAACAAAACAATACAATCATTTCACATGAAACAGTATCAGAGTATACAAATATAGTACATACATCAACAGGTCCAGTTTGTATTAACAAAAAAAAAAAAAAAAAAAAAAAGAAACAAAGTGATAGCACATAAAATCGAAAAATTTGTGTCTTTTTTTTTTTTAAGCTGTATGTTAAATACTCCATGTGTAGTGTGTCGTTTATAATACTTTTAAACAGTTCAAATGTAGGTGGTTGTTCTTTTTTCCAATTCAGTAATATACATTTCTTAGATACATAAGAAATCAGACCTATCCTTTTTATAAATACAGAGTCTAATGTTTCATTTAAGTCCACCCCAAAAAGATATGTTTAAAGGAGTTTTGTGATATATTTTCCCTAGGGCCATCACAGAGAACTCATTTAACAAATCCCAAATCTAATTAAAATGTTTAAAGTTTCAAAAAATATGCATAATGGTGCCCCTACTCACACACTTTTAATATTGTGACAGTTTGTCTGTTCAAAAATGATTGCTTCACTGTAAAACCGAACAGTGAAATTAATCAAATGAAATTAGTTAATTGCACTCATATAATAACAAAAGTTCATTGGACTTAATATAAATAAGTTCTGTTAACTCAAAAATTTGTTGTAGTGAGGTGAACTTAAAATGATTGTGTTTTCTAGTTCCCAGCATGCTTTGCATCAGAAAACAAGGAAAATAAATTTAGAAATTAAGTGTTATTTTGTGTGTTTTTACACAAGATTAACATAGAGGGACATAAGTTAATACATAAATGTTGTGTTATATTAGATTTTACAAAGGTTTATGTTATGTTGGATTTGTAGTGTTACCGTTGTGGTGAAGAGTAGAGCCTGTGGTTAGACTGAGGATGGACAGCAAACGCCTAATTTTGAGTGTATTTCCCACATTATAGGAGTTGAAAAGTAGATAAAATTATGAGTGAATTACTCCCTAATTATAAGTTCAGAAATATAATTATTTAAGATAACTCTGAGATAATTTAAGGCAACTGGAATTAAATTTTTTAAGTTTATGTAAACTTAAAACATTTAAAAACATCACTTAAATGTTTTTGTGTAATCTGTTACAAAATATTTTTTGAGTTCTGTGAACTTATCAGGGTTTACAGTGTTCACAGAGTCATTTGTGTCCTTGTATAGTGTTTACATATTTTGTAGGGAAATATTTTGTTAAATGTTCATGTCTTAATCACTATATTTTCAATTCAGTTCAAATCTAGGATGTTTCTAGTTGTATGTTCATTAAGTGAAAATGTATATTTAAAAAAAATTATAACCTTCTAATTCTAATTGAGATCTTGATTTATTTGACCTGATAAAAACTCATAAGTAAACATATATTATTTAGGTCCCACTTTATATTAGGTGGTCTTAACTACTATGTACTTACATAAAAAAATAAGTACAATGTACTTATTTTGTTCATATTGTATTGTAAAACACTTTTGCTGCTATTGAGGTGGGATGGGGTAAGGTTAGGGAGAGGGTTGGAGGTATGGGTAAGTTTAAGGGTGGGTTAAGGTGTAAAGTATGGGTCAACAGTGTAATTATAAATGTTATTACAGAAATTAAATACAGATGTAATTACATGTATGTACACAATAAGTACATTGTACTAAATTATTAATTAAAATGTAAGTATATAGTAGTTAAGGCCACTTAATATAAAGTGGGTCCATTATTTAATTTAATAGTGTTAAATCCAACCTAAATGACAAAGAACTGCCTACTAACATCATCAAAGCCCACCCAACAACACACAGCAGGAAACAACACTCAGTATTGCATCAGTTCAGTCAGAAGGGATTCTGATTGGACCAACACTATGAGCCTATGTGCAGAGAATAAAACATACATACATATGCAGTGCAAATTAACTCACTGGCTTTAGATTGAGAAGAAGTGGGACATCAGGGGATTCAGCACAGTGAGATCTGTTTTTTCAGCTAATTCCTCTAACCAAACATCACATTCTTTACTATCTCAGTTAAATGATCACTGGAGCAGTCAGATAAACCTTTCTACTGTTAACTCCCTAAACATCACAGGAAGTCACGATGATGACCCAAAGGTGTTTTTTTTGTTTTGTTTGTTTGTTTGTTTGTCTTTTGCACATTAGCCAAGGCCAAGCTGAAACTTTTGGGAGTTGAGACTACATTTGTTTGTCAAGTCAAGTCACCTTGGTTTATATAGTGTTTTAAACAAAAATTATTGTGTCAAAGCAACTGAACAACATTATTTAGAAAAGCAGTGTCAACAATGCAACATTACAGTTAAAGGCAGTTCTCATCTCAAGAATTTGCAATCAAGTCAACGTTATCACTGTAAATGAATTGTCACCAACTAAGCAAGCCAGAGGTGACAGTGGCAAGGAACCAAAACTCCATCGGTGACAGAATGGAGAAAAAATCTTGGGAGAAACCAGGCTCAGTTGGGGGGCAGTTCTCCTCTGACCAGACAAAACCAGCAGTTCAGTTACAGGCTGCAGCAAAGTCAGATTGTGCAGAAGAATCATCTGTTTCCTATGGTCTTGTCCTGGTGGTCGTCTGAGACAAGGTCTTTACAGGGGATCTGTATCTGGGGCTCTAATCCTGGTATCCGCTGTCTTTCAGGGCTGTAGAGGTCCTTTCTAGGTGCTGATGCACCATCTGGTCTGGATAAGTACTGGATCCGGGTGACTGCATTAGCCTCTGATCTGGATACAGACTTGATCTGGTGGCTACGGTGACCTTGGAATAAGAGAGAAACAGACTAATATTAGCGTAGATGCCATTCTTCTAACAATGTAGCAAGTACATTGGGTGTTATGGGAAGTGTTACCGGTTGTGGTTTACCTAATTAATGCTGCCTAAAAATCCTTTAACGAATTTGGATATTAGAAGCTTATTAGCGTGTTATGTGTAAGCCAGGATGAGTATTTAGTCTTGATTTAAACTGCAAGTGTGTGTCTGCCTCCCAAACAATGTTAGGTAGATTATTCCAGAGTTTAGGCGCTAAATAGGAAAAGGGTTTGCCGCCCGCAGTTGGTTTTGATATTCTAGGAATTATCATAGGTATTATTATTATATTCTAGAGTTTTGAGAACGCAGCGGACATGTTGGACTATAATGTAACAAGAGCTCGTTCAAATACTGAGGTGCTAAACCATTCAGTATAAGTAATAAGCAAGATTTAAAAATCTATAGGATGTTTGATAGGGAGCCAGTGCAGTGTTGACAGAACTGAGCTAATATAGTTATATTTGCTGGTTCTAGTAAGAACTCTACCTGCTGCATTTTGCACTAACTGGAGTTTGTTTATTAAGCATGCAGAACAACCACCCGATAAAGCATTACAATAATCTAACCTGGAGGTCATAAACACATGGATTACCATTTCTACATTTGACATTGTGTCACGCTGGACTGGCATGAGGTGTCTGAAGTGGGTCTCGAAGTCAGGGAAAGCTAGTTCTCTTAGAAGACCCATGTGCAGAAGGGAGGGCAAACTCAGAGGCTCAGGTAACTCAAAGGCAGGCAGTCTTTACTTGATCTCAGTAGTAAAATATAAACAAAATATCAGCTACAGCTTTACAGCACAAAACGGAAGGTAGTCCAATAGGCAACTGGAAAATGAAACTTAACAGTTCTACAACACAGGTAATACGTACTGGGTAGGCTCAAAACTGAACACAGCACAATAAAACTGCCAAACTTAAAAAGGTCAAAGTAGAAAATATGAGTAATGAGTAATGAGTAAAGAAAATAAGTTATTGATTAAACTTCATGCTGAAATAATACTAAAATAAAATCTTCATGTTCATGCTAAGAATAGTTTGACTGTTTTAAAGTCAGGTAATTTGCTTATTTCACATTCCAGTTTATCGTCATTTTGACAAATGTTTTCATTTGTCACACTTCTGACTTGACTAGATCAGAACATTTAATATGAATATGCAAGGTGAAAGAACCTAAACAATCACCAATCACCAAAGCAATTACAGTAGTAAACAACTAAAGTCCTCAGTCTGGCACATATAAAGACAACTTTATAATGTGAGTTCACAGTAAAACAAAAGCAGTTAATTACTGTGATTTTAGAATCATTCTGCTGTTCATTCAGTCATTTGTAAGAACATTATCCAGAATGCATTGATTTCAAAGTTAATTTCTGACTACAGTAATGTATTGTAAAATAATACTCTTTAATTTTTTACAGTGCAGCAATTAGTAATATGGTAATACGCCATGAGTTTTGTTTGCATTTTGATAGCTGCTACTTGTAAACAGCATGCACACAGTCGATCAAAATCTGTGGGTTGCCCTGAGATTGCAGCGCTAGCGGGAAACAACCACAGTGAAGCGAGAGAGATAGTATCCAAATTTGATATTTTCTGATTTAATGTGAATGTTGTTTGTGCTAGCCTGATTTTTCGGAACTGATGTGATCTGTTTGTAAAATATGATAAATTACTGTAGAGAAATAACTGTGCAGAAGAAAAATGAAAGCTATATTTATCAGCAGTGAGTATGTGATTTTTGAAATACTGATTTTATTTTTATTTTCATCAATTTTTCCGATAATTAGTGTTCCTAACTTATTTCTGTGTAATTACTAAATCAATGTTCTTTCTAAGCAAAGCAAAGATGACATTGGTTATAGTGAGAGTGAGAAATCTAATTTACCCAAATTCCCTCCTTTTTCATTGCCAAATCCCACAGGAAAATCAAGTCTTATTCAGTTGTTCTATTGCTGGAATAATGAGGCATTGAAAGAGTTTAAATTCCAAGTCAATTTAACAGTTTATGTAAACAGGGATATTATAACATGTCTGATTTCAGTCTGATGATTTATTTTAGTATAGTGTATTTGATGCCACACTAGCTGCCTTTACTGTGGGGTTCTTTGAACAAGGAACAACGAAAGTTGGACAAACAAAAAAGACAGAATGTGGCAGCAGGTTTTATAAATCATCAAAACATTCTTTGAGTATTATTCAACATCATCAACTGCCCATGCTCCTAATAATAATGAATGTTTTCCTGGACAGGTTAATGGATAATAATCACAGCACTGTTACCAGGGAGACAATGAACCCTTTTAACTGTCTGATCTTTTCCACTTTAATTCAGAGCTTGGATGACAATAAAACAGGCAGAAGAGAAAGAAACTGAACAGAGAGCAGCTAAAGACATGATGTCAGACATGCATGGTGCTCAATCTAAATGTATGAACTTGAAATAAAGTGTTATTCTCTCTGACTCTCACCTGCCCTTGCATCTTAATATTTGATTATTTTTGGAGTGGAAATGTGCTTTTCCGGAAGTTTGGGAAGTAGCACCCTCTCTGTATTCCACACCTTCAGTGGGTGAAGAGAATAGATGGATTGGATAATGTTTGTATCAATGTTTGTTGTCTTTTGGAATGCAGTGGCAGGTTGTGATGTCTGGTTTGCTATCTAATTTATTTATTTATTAGAGATGCCAAGTAACTGCATGGCAGGTGGCAGGTGTCAAGTTAAAGTAGGCCCATTCCCAGGAATGGTCATTATGTGACATTCTTCTTCCCACATGCTTACACACACACCAACAAATATGACACATGCAAGATTTGTTACGCATGAGAAAAAACAAATAGAACAATAAAAATCTTCAAAAATGTTCACTTTCATACTTTGTCTATGCCAAAAAAATAAAAATAAATAAATAAATTTCATTTGACTTTCAAAATTTGCATTATTTAAAATAACTGTATGGAATAATATTGCGGACTTTATTTAAAAGGCATTACAAATTGTATTTGCAATTGCGTTTTCAATTTGTGGACGCATAAAAACGCAAATGCAAATCGCGCATTACCGTTTTCATTTTCGTTTAAGCAAACGCACAGTGTCTGCCAAATTTTAAATGGAAATGCCAAGTCCATTTGCAATTGTGTTTCCCATATCTTACGAGCTATGAGCCTGTCATATTTAAATAGCAATATTAATTGCCACATTTGCCTTTTCACTCTCTCTGCACTGTGCATGTTAACTGCCAAAACTCAAATGGAATCGCAAATTCTTTTGCATTTGAATTTCCAACGTCTACACGGAAACCTGTCAATCAAGTTAAAGGGGCGGGGCCATTTTATTGGCCGTGTTTGCATTGGGAAGTGACGTCACTCACAGTCGACGGTAATAAAAGAGGCAATTGATATAATATTTAGTTTAATTTGTAATGACTGTATATATACACATTTCCCTGAACTAAGTACATTTCTGCTGTTATTATTATGTTTAAATGAAAAATGAAAGGAGGCAGTGGTATTTCATATCCTTTTTCATTTTATTGTAAATATACAGTGAGGAAAATTGCAGTAGCCAAGGCGAGCTGACATGTTATCAAGTACGCTGCTGTTTGCAGATTTACCGTACCTGCGTCCTTGCAGACATCACACTCCTGAGTCAAATGCAAAAAGTCTGAACTACTGAGGATGCACGTCCGAAATCAGCGTACTTTGTATTGAGAAATTGAGACCTACGTCACCACTCTATTTGTTCTCCGCTGCAGATGTGCTGGAACGACGGCAGCAGACTCGGCGATTCTGAAAGCACAAACTGACGTGATATTAAGTGTTAATAAACGCAGACTTCAGATATTCTTTTAAAGATTACAAGTTATTAGTATGATCGCCCGTTTCGCGGTTGAAGTTAGTATGATAAACAAAAAAATAAAGAATATCTGTGTTGGCCCGGGTTTCAAACATGCGTTAAAAGACGGTGTGCCGCGAGAGAAGACAGTCACTAACAACCGAGCTACCAATCTACACTGGTTTTAGCACCAGATCTCTAGATTCAAGACAGGACTCTCGGCTTTACATCGTGCAGCTGCTGAATCAAGGAAATGTGACCGTGTTAACTTGTGATCTGTGTGTACCTATTATGAAAATAAACAATAGCAGAACACTGACTACATTTTATGGTTCATGATGTTAAAGAACATTTCATAACGTCTCAGACAACTATACATTTGTGGCAAGTGCGGTTTAATTATAAACACTATCGTTAACTCATATTTACCCTAGTAAAAACATGGTACATTTTAGTACTATCGAAGATACAACTTGTATATGTGCATTCCCAGAAGAGATGAGAAATGGATTTGTGTTCAGCACCACAAAAAGAGCATAAGGTGTCAATATCAGGAAATATCTTTCTTAAATAAAGCTTCACAGGATAGAAAAGATGAAGTAATTTGTAAGTCACATACTTAACCTTATTGGTTATTAAGTATTTAGATGACAAAGTCCACACAAATGAATTAATAATTATTACCGTTGACTGTGAGTGATGTCACTTCCCAAAGCAAACACATCCAATAAAATGGCCCCGCCCCTTTAACTTGATTGACAGGTTTCCGTGTAGACATTGGAAATTCAAATGCAAGAGGTATTGCGATTCCATTTGAGTTTTGGCAGTTTACATGCACAGTGCAGAGAGAGTGAAAAGGCAAATGTGGTAATTAATATTGCTATTTAAATATGACAGGCTCATAGCTCGTAAGATATGGGAAACACAATTGCAAACGGACTTTGCATTTCCATTTTAAATTTGGCAGACACTGTGCGTTCACTTAATTGAAAATTAAAACGGTAATGCGCGATTTGCATTTGCATTTGGATTATGTCACATTTTATGCGTCCACAAATTGAAAACGCAATTGCAAATACATGCAATTGCAATTGCAAATACATGCAATTTGCAATTCATTTTGAATAAAGTCCGCAATATCAATCCATATAACTGCTTGAAAGCAAAACTATTGTGGATGCAAACCTGAATCCCCCCATAGCTGGCATAGATTTGCAGAAAATGTTCAAATGTTGTTTGAAAAAAAAATAATTTACTGGTGGAAGGTACAAAAAATGTACACTTTAGAGGAATTTATGGTAATGTTGATATTACTTAGCCAGTCCCAAACTCATTCTCTCAAATGGCTTGGGCATGCATTTTTTTAACTTCATAACAAAATATAACTGTCAAAATAAAATATAACTGACCTATCAGTGTTCCAAGTGTACTGAGAAAAATTATGTTTTATTATTATTATTCAAATATCAACTTTCTACCAAAGTTGATTGACTGATTTATTGCAGTAAAACTCCACTGTCATCAAACAATGGAATATTATTACAATAAAAAACATACCATGTTAATATATTATGATCTTTCAATATTAACAATAACAACTATGGTACACTGTAAAAAAAAATCATGTTAAATATAAAGCATGCAGACATGGATGCCTGAAATTCAATGCAATGATTAAATATTTATAAAATGTACTGAAAACCAACCTTATTATACAGCAAACCATGTGGTTAATCAAAGTCAATTACATGTTGTAATGTGTGCTCTCTTTATTTGTGTGGTTTATTTATTTATTTTTGGTTCTGTCATGTTTTGGTTGTCATCATTTATCATAGTTTTCTCTGTGATCTATCCAGTTTTCCTGTTATATTATTCATAATTTATTTGTCATTATATTCGCCTTTCTTGTTAATTAACTACCTTTGTTTGCTCTGTGAGCTTAAGCCTTCAGTCCCTTCAGAGACCCTTAGTCTCTGTCCATTCTAATTTCTAGTATTGTGGTTTTCTGCTGCGTTGTACCTGTTTCCAAAGCATTTTGTCATTTAAGTCTGTCTTTCTGTTATACTGCGTTATGTGAAACATATGGCCATAATATTTTTAGGTATAATTGTATATAAATGTATATAAATTGTATGTAATGTCAAACCTTTTTTTGTCTGTATATGGTAAAGTAACTTAATGTTAATGAGTTACTAACCTAACCTAACAGGTTTCGACTATAGCATTTCTACAGTGTTTCCTATAAAAAATACAAACAGCTTGATAACATACTGATCTTAGGCCAAGGAACAGCTATGACATTTACATAAACAAGTGACGTTTGCCAACTTCTTGACAACTGAAGCTTTTTGCAAGTGTGTCATGGGAAAATCCACAATCTGAATCTCCAAACATCATCTGTGAGTGGTGAAGAGAAATGTGACCCGTCAATAATATGCTAGAGCTCTGACAGCTGCTGAAATTCTGAGTGTGAGAAAGGTGAGGTTGGATCAAGACAGACAAATGGTGGCATTTAATCGGCTGTTTTCCTGTGGCTCTGGCTGCATATTTCCTCCTTGATGTATATTTCATGGATTAAGATAAAGAAAGAAACACAAGAGTCTTTTTTTCAGTCTTTGACATCTTTTCTACCGGGAATCAGCATGTTTTTTCTTTGCTTGTTTCCTGTTCATGGCTCAGCGTGAGATGTTATACTATGACTGTTTGCAGATGTTTATGTGTGTGTGTAAAAGAGAGAGCAAAAGAGTCAAAACGGAGAAGGATAGTGTATGCGGAGAGAAAAATAAAAATGATTTAATATGGTCTTGAAAAAATCTGTACTATTCGTCTCTCTCTCTCTCTCTCTCTCTCTCTCTATTTTGCTAATTGTTATTTATTGATTTTTTTCATGAATCTTTCATTTAGTGGCTTTTAATAAATCAGTATTAAAATTTTTAATAGATCTCACCCACGAATCAATTTAACTTTGATTATCAAATCAGTTTTTTTTTTTTTTTTTTTGTTGCAAAACCCTTAGAGTTGGGGTTATTGTATTATATTTGTACTTTTCCAAATGAACTCTTTATGCATCTGTCACACTACAATAGCATTCAAAGACATTTATGTCTACTAACAATGTTCAACAGTAGACAGCTGAATTATCTATATAATGTGTTAATATGATAATTACAAAAATATTTTCTATTATTTAACAAAGTTTTTCATCAGTTAAATTGGAGCTATAATTGCTTCCAGTTCATTTATCATGGAAGTGGAAGGTCATGTTGAGCACATGGCATTGTGGGACAGTATAATCTGCACAGTGTGTTCTGTTATATACAGTACTGCACATTTTGGCAAATGTAGTAGCTTATGTCATTGGATATCCATTTCATTTAGAAAAATACCATGCTATGCACATTCTACAAATTATATACTGCAGGAATATGCTACTCAACTATTCAGAACATAGCCATTATGTTGATGCTAGAGAAACATCTACAGGCTTTTTAAACTATAGAGGACAGAGAATGTTTTTAAACTGTAAACAATGTATGTTAAATTATTCAATGTTTTGATTTAAAATGTAATTCATTGCACTACTTTTAAAACTAAAATGTAAGTAGATTTCAGTAGCTAATTACTTTGTAAACTGTTACAGCCTTTGCTACACTCAACCATCAAAACGCAAGTGTCAGACAGCGTGTTCATGTCATAAACCTTAATGTTGGAAAAATAAAATCTTCTGAAAGAGGGGAAAAGCCAGTAGAAAGTCTGACTCCCACTGAATGCATTCATTTAGCATTAAGCACCTGCTGTGTAGAACAGCAATACGTTTGTTTCTTTCCAACAAAATGGAGCAGAGAGATAAAATAAAACTGGATTTCTAAATCAAACTACTGTAAAATCATAACCTTTTTTTTTTTTTTTTTTTTTTTTTTTTATGTAAAATTCAGAATATCAACTTGTTGGCAAGACCTTTTTTCTGAACCACAGTGTACTGTACACCTCATTTAAATCAGAATGTCTCAAGCAGAAAATATATGTCAGACATTTTATGATTGTTTGGTTTCTGTGACTACTTAAATTCAACTTTATGATATCAGATACTGTACATATTTTTTCTAGTCATTTGAAGCAGTTGCCTAGATCCCACAAACTCCATATCAAATGAGTATCACAGAGAAGTCTTCTTTCTGAACATTGAGAGAAAGGGACAGAAAAAGTTCTTAATCATTATGATTTTAAATGTTAGGTTTTTAAGTTTTCCAGTGAGAAGGAAATTATTGGTAAACATACAGTAGGTGGCCAACCAGAGTGTGCTTTCTACGGCTGTGAGCACAGACGCCACGTCTGCAAAGTGCATTTGCAGCTCTTTACAGCTGAGTGGTGCTTTAACCACAAGATATCGAACAAACGCATCAAAGCAAATTGTCAAAATTGACGTCAGCTTTGCCTCGCCGATGTGCTATATTTGATGGCTGCAATCGGGAAAAATGAAAAAAAAAGCACTGTAGTTAAAATATTTAATATTAACAGGTGAAAATTCTGTTTGTTTCTTACAATGAATTCAAGCTGGATAAATGTCAAGCCTATGACCCTGTGCATATATTTACTCTAAGCGATACAGTATTACACCATATTTTAGATTTGAAACATTTAACAGGTGTGCAGTATACATTTTTATAATATGAATCAATTAGTTATGTTATCCTAAATAAATGGTGGTTTAATTTTCATCGGAGCATTAAAAGTGGTAGCCTATTTAGTGAGCTAAAAATTTCAATATTCTCAAATATTAGGCCTATTTTTGTAACATGTACATTTTGAATTTATATTTAAAAATCCTTTAATAAAACAGCATTCATTTTTTGACAGGCACATACTTTGTTATTTGTTCCCTGTCCTTTATTTTTGAAAGATAACTAATCTGAGAAAAAAAAAAAAAAAAACTATATCTGTTTGTACATTGATTAAGAAATTGTTGCGTTGTATGAATTATTTTCTTTATTTTAGGAAAACGCGAGGCACTCTATAATTTCACTACCATTATTTAAGCCTTACTAAAACAAGAAACGAATAAATTAAACCTGGTCACAATTTAGCTAAATCACTGAAACTGAAAAGAATGGATGGATTAATAAAACACCTTCAAGTTTAAATTCAAGTTCTCTCAAGTAATTCAAAATGAAAGCAAATACTCCCTGATTATGTAATCGGTGAAGGTTGTATTTCTCTCTAAAGGCGTGTCCATGTGGAAAGAGTCAGCACCATAAATCTTGCAGTCATCTTGCAGTCTACAAGAAAACATGTTTTTAATAATTAAAATGTCTCTTTTTCACAATTATTAGTCTACTTCTGCCTGTGCTTTGTGCCAAACTTAATGCATGTGCTTGAGCACAGAATATATTCAGTCAGTATGTATAGAGTACACTGTTTTAATTGATTTTTTATTATTTTTTTAATTTAAATTAAACGTGTGATTAATTGAATAATGACCTAAATGAACAACTACTAGTAACTAAATATATATACATATATTACTTGGGGGGCAGCCCTATTACATTCCCTCTGTTAAAGTTTTTAAAGCATTTTATACGTGTTTGCATAAATTCTGCTTTCAGAACGTTCCATAACGGAGAGAAGATACATCCTTAATGTTGATTGAATTTTCCTCTGAAACACAAAATGAAAATTTAAGTAAAATTGATAGGCCTATTTAATTTTTTGAGAATGGTCAACCCTTGCTTCTGGTTTGTGATTTGTAAATCACAGAAAGTCTTTAAAATGTGTTGTTTCTTACAAACTGTGGTCTTACTTGTCAATTTAAAATAGCCTATAAAACATGTTCATAGACGGATACTTTTCTGATGTCTGGACTCTGTTTGGGATTAAAAAAAAACATAAAGAGATGATTCAGTATATTGGTAATGAATACATTCTGTGAAAATTTATATTTCAGGTTTTGACTGAATGTCTCATCAATAATGTTGGAATTGCACAATAATGAAACTAAAAATGATTAGGCCTACATGATGTCTCCCGGCAGATTATTTTTACTGCAATCTATTTTTACATTTGTTTTGTCAAAATGACTGCAGCATTGCGCATAGAATGAAAATAGTGCAAAACTGAAAATAGTCAAAGCTGAATACATTAAGAACAAAAGTTCCCTTTCAGTCAGTGACTCTCGCTTCGATAGACCAATCTACTTAGAGTGTAAACTAAATGAGCCAATGCACATTGACATTCAATTATTGCATCCAGCTGCTGCTGATCTCAGCGTGAGTACAAGAAGGCAGTAGGTGCAATGCATACCAGCTTTTCGCTTTGGAGCCGAGCATTAATATCGTTCTGCTCATCCATGTCTGCTGTGAACTACAAGTTCAGCACACTCTCGGAAGCGTCGTCCCTTGCAGGGAACCCACCCTCTGGGGACCATCACTCCTCTTGCACCTCCGATCCAGTGGAGCAACCCATGGAACTCGCTGAGTCCTCTTTAAAGAGTGTACCAGCAGTATCCAGTGGGCCACCCCCAAACCATATGTCGATCTCAGCATCAGAGGGAGAACTGTCTGATGAAGGAGGAGGGCCAGGCAGAGAATCTGGAAATCTCGATGAGAGAGCAGTTTTCTCTATCTCTGGGTCCCAGGAGGGCATGGAGAGTTGCGTCGCGTCCTCTTGGGACCTGACTCTAGTGCTTAAATCACTACAGCAGGGCCCATTTGAGCCTTTGCATTCAGTTGAGCTAAAGTTTCTTTCATTGAAAACTCTGCTCCTGCTTGCACTGGCCTCCATCAAGAGAAGGTTGGGACCTGCATGCGTTTTCTGACGACGATTTATGCCTAGAGTTTGGGCCGGCTGACTCCTAGGTAATCCTAAGGCCCAGGCCCAGCAACGTGCCCATGGTTCCCACTACACCCTTAAAAGACCAAGTGGTGAACCTGCAAGCGCTGGCCCTGGAGGAGGCAGACTCATCCCTGGCTTTGCTCTGTCCCGTCCGAGCATTGATATGCTATGTCGACCAGACACAAAGCTTCAGGACCTCAGACCAGCTCTTTGTCTGTTATGGAGGCTGGCAGAAGGGGAATGCCGTCTCTAAGCAGAGGATGGCCCACTGGATTGTTGATGCCATAACCCTGGCTTGTCAGGCAGAGCGTGTGCCCTGCCCATTCAGGTTGCAAGCTCACTCAACTAGAAGCATTGCATCCTCCTGGGCGCTGGCTCCTGGCGCCTCACTGACAGATATTTTTACATGTTCACTGGGTTCTATAGCCTTTGTGTATAGCCGGTATCCTCCTTTGTTTTCACCTCAAACAGGTAGTGGCACCGAGAGGCCCTGGTTAGTGTTGGCTTGTTAAAACTGCTCTAGAGTGTCCATACTGTAGACCCTTTTGAGATCCTCCATCACCCTAGGCAGCATGATGTGGCAGAACCTCCAGCGCCTGGCCTTCATCATGAATCCTTGAGAACCATGGAAGGCTGGGTTCCATATTGAGACCTAAGCGGTACTTATATGCATATAGTCCAAGGTATAGCCTTAGAGCCTGTGTTTCCCCATCAGACTTCTGCCTTCCCAAGAGGTTCTTAACCCCTTTACGTGCAAACATCGCTGACGGCCCCAGTTTATTATTGTTTCACTTTCACAGCACATTAAACATCACTGTCTTACTTCATCTGGACAAACTATGCATCAATTGAAAGTTTAAAGACTCTAGCTTCGCTATTTGACCAATATTTTGATAAAACATTGTTGCAGTGACAGATATTTAGTGATTTATGTCAGGAGTGCAAAATAATAAATCCGTATTATGCCACATTTTGAATAGAAATTCACCTCTCAGTCATATTCAGTCACGTCAAAAGCGGTTTATTTGTGTTCACATAGACTCACTGAACAGCGTCAATAAGGATTTATAGACCAAAGATGCATATCTGCGGAGATATATGGATATATTTACTGATGTTTACTTCATATTTCTTCAGACAGAATCGTCATTTCTATTCATTTTCCACGGATTTACGCGATCAGATGATAAACAGCCTCTCCCAGCGATCTGTGTATGTGTTTGCTGTGCCGGCAGCTCGTGCGGTGTGTGACTCAGACTCTGATTGGGTCTTCCCAAATGTCAATCTGAGAGTGTAATATCTGGACACCGCCCCATCGTGTCACATGCTTCCTGCACACTTCCTGGTAGTTATCTGGCCAAAACAACACTGAAACACCTCTGTACACACAAAATATCCGAACAATAAACCCGCGATTACGATAGTAAAGCTTGGTATGAGAATTTCTTGAGATCTGGGGCGTTTTTATAAAAAAAATCGAAAATGTACATCGGAAATGCTAACTTGTGCAGCGATGAAAAAGGCTACAAATAACATATTTTTACAACAGTAAACGACCAAATTCCACCCCTGATCGCTAAAGGAAGTTATTATAAACACTCGATCGGGGTTTAAAGTGAGTTTTTAGTAAAAGTGTACTAATAATTTCATAAATTGTCAGATGTAGCTTGATGCTAACGTTAGCACCAATGCTACTAATAGCAGGTGCTTTTCTTCTTCATAATGCATTTTTGTCTCAATAATTCACGTAAGGTCGTAAGAAAATGTTTTGTTGTATTTTTATAGTAAGACTTTTGATAAATAAGGGCTAAATGCAAAGAGAGACTGAAGTGAGATCGCTGCTTTGTGTCTTTGTAAAGCCTGAAAAACCACAATCAAGGCTAATAAAGGTGGAATAAAAACAAAAGAATAATGATAAAAGAATAATGCGGATAATGTGTCATACCTGGCGGAGGTGTGAAAGACTCGTTTGGTGAGAACAATACAATAATGAATCGGGCAGCTTTCAACAGTGAAACATACACAAAGAGCACAGGAATGTTTACATGTGAGATCTTATAGAGATGATAAGTGCCATAAATCAATCTGATTAGCCTTCTCTAAAAACACACATGACATGGCCTTAGAAAATATTTCATAAAATTCACAGTTTTACAGATTCGATTATGAAATTTTTTTATGAAGGTTTGGAAGACTTGTGGCCTTAGCTACACTGTGTTTTCAAACTCATTTCCTACATCAACATTTTTTTAAATACATTTAAAACATATGTTTTTTATATTTTTATTTTTGTTTTTATGTTTGAGCTTATATATCTCTATTATCATAACAGTCTGAGTGATTCTGATTCCTGAACAGTAAACTTTAAAGTGTCAGCTTTGTGAACAAAGGTTGATTATGTATCTAGTCAGAAATAATCATGAGCAGAAACCTTTTTATTTTGGGTATGTAATTTCGGTCTCCATGCCAAAAAAGGGGGGTTACTAGTAAGGGGTTAACCACCTCAAATTTCTCAATATACAACTAAACGGATGCTATATGTGTATTTGCTCCCGAGACCTCCTTCGGGAAGGATGGGGCTTCCGCAGCGTCCCTGTTCCAAGCAGAACAGGTACGTTTTTCCAATGTTATCCAGTCTCACCCAGTTAGGTAGTGCTTTGACAATGGTGAGTGGAACTATTTGTTGCGAGCCCCAGCCTACACCTAATAGGGGCGTAGGCAGCTCACAGGTTTCTGCGGGAGCCTCCTTGATCATCAGGCCTGGCACAGCACTGCAGGGAATTCCATGGATGTCCGGCCAGGTCACCCTGAAGGGTTTTCTGGCCGCTTAGTTTTACTGTTGCATCCAGCAGGAAGTGGAGGTGGCAGTTACAGAAGTCTTCTTGTAAATGCTGCCTCAGGCAATGCTCCCCTTTCCAGAGGTTTGTAAAATTTGATCTTGCCTCTCCTGTGCGATTCAGCACCTCTGCAATGCTTAGGAACCTTTAGGTACACACGCTAAGTTCTGTGTACTTTCTGAAAACCACATGGTGGTTAGTGTGCACATGTACACTTTGCACACTTTCTAAAATCCTGTACGGTAAGGGTTACGCACTCTGCTTCGTTCCCTTTCTTGAGATGATTAGACCCTGGTTCTTTGGGCTCCATTCAGCCAGTGTGTATTTGTTTATACACTTCAAGCATCGCTTCCCTCAACATGAGGGGCTATTTGGGCAATTTCCCAAGAAGGGTCGCCTATGAGTGCCCTACTCTGAATTCAGAGTTCTCCTCTCATATGAGACTGAGTTCTCTGTTTTTTCTCCATAGCGCTCCATAATTATTCCCACAGATCGAGCTGATGACTCTCAAACATACTGTTTTGAGATGCACCATTCCATCTATGAGCTGCTCTATCAGAGTGTCACGAGAGCCCCTCCTTAGAACAGTATTTGAAAATCCATGCTATGGTAAGTGTGCACATGAATCTTTGTGCACTTTCTGAAATCCACACTGTGGTAAATGCGCACACTAGTATTCTGCGTTCTTTCTAGTTTCATAGTGTTGGCCCAGATCCGGCCCACATCTGGCCCGCGTGAATACATATAGCTGATAAATGTTTTGAATTTGTATCTGTTCCTCACACCAAGCATCACATGGATAAAGAGGATTTAAACAAAATAAGACACTTTCATGATCATTAAGTTGGCTTGAGAAAGCCAACTTACTGAAATCCTATTTAAATCCATTCTTCTTCTTCTTCTTCTTCTGACCCAAAATTTTCAACTCTAACTCCTCCTAGAGCTTTAACTCTACAAACTCCAAACTCGGGTTAGACTTTCAGACTGTTCTGACTTGGTGAGCTATATCTTTTCAGACTGACTTGACTTTCAGTTTTCTTAAAAAATAATATTAAAAATCATTACATTGCAGATTGCTCAAATTGAGCCAAGAATGTTAATCATGCTAGAAACATGTTAACGACATGCTAGTCGCATGTTAGTAATGCTAGAAACATGCTAGCAATATGCTAACCATGCTTGAAACATGCTACCAACATACTAATCATGCTAGCAACATGCTAGCAGCATGCTGATCATGCTAGAAACATGCTAGTGACATGCTAACAACATGCTATTCATGATAGCAACAAGCTAGTCGCATGCTAATCATGCTAGAAACATGCTAGCGCTTGCGCTTGAAGTCTCTCGCTAAATGTTTTCCTCCCATAGAAAAACATAAACACTTAACATGGCTCATATATATATATATATATATATATATATATATATATATATATATATATATATATATATATATATATATATATATATATATATATATATATATATATATATATATATATATAGTGGTATTCATCTTGCCAATTTCTTGGTAAAGTAAAAACACATTTTTTACTCAAATTAATAAAAATTGATTTATTGCGTTTTGGAACCAAACTCTTCATATATATATATAGTACAGACCAAAAGTTTGGACACACCTTCTCATTCAAAGAGTTTTCTTTATTTTCATGACTATGAAAATTGTAGAGTCACACTGAAGGCATCAAGGGCTATTTGACCAAGAGGGAGAGTGATGGGGTGCTGCGCCAGATGACCTGGCCTCCACAGTCACCGGACCTGAACCCAATCGAGATGGTTAAAGGGTGAGCTGGACCGCAGACAGAAGAGAATGCCAAGAGAGAATCAAGAGAATGCCAAGAGTGTGCAAATCAGTAATCAAAGCAAAAGGTGGCTACTTAAAAGAACCTAGAATATGACATATTTTCAGTTGTTTCACACTTTTTAGTTATGTATACATTTCCATATATAATTCCACATCTGTTAATTCATATTTTGATGCCTTCAGTGTGAATCTGCAATTTTCATAGTCATGAAAATAAAGATAACTCTTTGAATGAGAAGGTGTGTCCAAATTTTTGGTCTGTACTGTATGTGTGTGTGTGTGTATATATTTATATATATATATATATATATATATATATATATATATATATATATATAGTGGTATTCATCTTGCCACTTTCTTGGTAAAGAAACACATTTTTTACTCAAATTAATCAAAATGGATGTATTGCGTTTTGGAACCAAACTCTTCATATATATATATATATATATATATATATATATATATATATATATAGATATATAGATATATATGAATAACAACAGAATAACTTCATTTATCTCATTAAGTCCATTAAATATTGCCACAATGATTTGATGGCTTGTCCAGAGTTCTGAAGTGCTACACAACTATTGTGTCATATTTTATTCAGCCTTCATTCTGTACAGTACTTTCCAGGAGTTCACGCATACACAGATCTCCTCACTGATTTTGACAGTAAAGTGCAGTGCCAAGAAATACACTTGACATCATAAGAGTGTCATTCAACTAAATTCCCTGTGCAGTGCATTCTGGGCCCAGTAGCATCCATCAGTCACCCCACATGAGTTTGTACATACCTGACAAACGTGCCTGAGAGTACCCATCAACCCAGAGACTCATTAAGGCCCACAGTCCACTTAGAGCTTTCAGTTCCTTTATGTCTCTGCAGACTTGTGGAAGAACTGCCTGCCACAGATGCTTCTGTTCTCTGCTCACATAGCCTCTGTAGGGCTGTGTTTGCCTTGAAGGGGCTTTTGTGTGTTGTCTAACTGTAGGCTGACATAAGCCCTGTGGATGTTGCCTTTGAGATGCTACAAACAGTAATTCAGGAGCTGGAGGAGGTTAATGTTGATCAGAACAGGTCGTTGTGTGTGTTTTTGTTTTGTGAGGGGATTTTTGGATCCCTAAGGGACAAATGAGACCTATGTGACTGTATTAACTTAGGAAGAATACCAGATTCTCTCTCTCAGTTGTGTGAGAAATCATTTTCCTGAGGTGCAAAAAATCTTCTAAAGAGCACAGATTTTTGGAGAAGGAAAAAACCCAAACAATGTTTCTATAAACTTTATTAACACTTTTATTATTATTATTTTTGTTTTTCAAATCATCTGTGTAGCAATAAGCTCCATACTTTTTTTCTTCTTATAGAGGTGTGAGATCAGTATATCACAACTGTGCATGTGCACTCCTTTTCCCCTATTTTTAACTGCATTAGAAAGGAGAATGATTCCAAACTGTCTCAAATAACACCAGTTATAAAGTATTTCTGTATACTGAAATAAATAATTGGTCATATTAAAAGCACATACTGTAGAACTGTTGCCGTCTCTAATGTGGTTTGCATTTAAATACAAAGACTTCATATAACACTACTTTGTACCCTTTTTTTCTATTAAAATGCTTACTATTAAAATAGCAATTTGAGTGCAAAGTTGAATTAAAAAGGTAAAGATACATTTTACAGTTTATTAATATTTGGTGTGTACTATTGTTTAATTTTATTTTATTATCCCAACCTTTTGTTTATTTCTCTTTTTATTTTTATTTTTTTTTAAATACCAGAGAGAGACTTTTGTGCTCTCTCACCAAAGCACAACACAGACTAGAACATACATTTATTACAGTGGGTGGTTAAAGGATGCAGTTTAAGTAAGTTCTCAGATATACTTTGTTGAAGTACACAAAAAATAATGTTTACTGCAGTGGTTCCCAACCTTTTTCAACTCGCGGCTCACCCCACCAAACAAGTCAAGTCAAGTCACCTTTATTTATATAGCGCTTTAAACAAAATACATCACGTCAAAGCAACTGAACAACATTCATTAGGAAAACAGTGTGTCAATAATGCAAAATGATAGTTAAAGGCAGTTCATCATTGAATTCAGTGATGTCATCTCTGTTCAGTTAAATAGTGTCTGTGCATTTATTTACAATCAAGTCAACGATATCGCTGTAAATGAAGTGACCCCAACTAAGCCAGCCAGAGGCGACAGTGGCAAGGAACCGAAACTCCATCGGTGAAAGAATGGAGTTCTTATTTATTTTATTAACCCTAAATAATAGGGGCCTTTTTGCTGTGAGGCAACAATGCTACCCACTGAGCCACTGTGCTGGCTAGTGTCATACTTTATTATAGATTCCTATATCTAATATGTACAGTACATACATTATAATTTAAAGCTTACATTAATTTGTGTGCACACGTGTCATTAATTGAAATTTATGATTATGACATTGACTACTAATATAATTTGCATTTGCTAACTCATAAAGGTAATGATTTATGTGTAGGTATAGGGTTTATGGGTCATTGCAGGATTCCAAAACTCAGTGTGTGAAAAAAAAAGGGGCTTTTAAACGTGTAGCCCACAGAAAAGTTGACAGTCATTTCCATTGGGTCGCTTTCTGACATTCTGGCTTCATGGTCATTAGATAGCTAGAGGTATGTGTTTGTTCCTAATATGTAAGTCAAGTTTCTGAGACAGCTTGGTTTCAAAATGTCCAGCACATCAAAGAACTAGGCCACTTACAATGATCATGCATTAATGCTATTCCAAAAAGAAGGCAGATGACCTAGATTCAACTCGCTATTTATCCTACGGCTTTATCAATTTTTATTGTTCCTCTTTTTTTGTTAGATAGATCCTACTCAATCCATCTTACATTGAGAACATATGGCTGGTTGGCCACGTTACATCCTTTTCCTATATGGCCCCTAAACTCTAGAATAATCTACAGGATAAATATAACTGAGCAACATTAATTAGGAAAACAGTGTGTCAATAATGCAAAATGACCGTTAAAGGCAGTTCATCATTGAATTCAGTGATGTCTTCATCTCAGTTCTGTTGAAATAGTATCTGTGCAATCATTTACAATCAAGCTGTCTTTCAGGGCTGTAGAGGTCCATTCTAGGTGCTGATCCACCATCTGGTCTGGATACTCACTGGATCTAGGTGACTGCAGTGACCCTCTGACTTGGATACAGACTGGATCTGGTGGCTACAGTGACCTCGGAATAAGAGAGAAACAGACTAATGTTAGCGTAGATGCCATTTTTCTAATGGGTTATGGAAAGTGTTCCCGGTTCTGGTTTACCTAATTAAAGCAGCCTAAAAATCCTTTAACGAATTTGGATATTAGAAGCATATTAGTGTGTTATGTGTAAGCCAGGTTAAAGAGATGGGTCTTTAATCTAGATTTAAACTGCAAGAGTGTGTCTGCCTCCTGAACAATGTTAGGTAGTTTATTCCAGAGTTTAATCGCCAAATAAGAAATGGATCTGCCGCCCACAGATGGTTTTGATATTCTAGGTATTATCAAATTGCTTTTTGAGTTTTGAGAATGCAGCGGACGTGGAGGATTAAATGTAACAGGAGCTCATTCTAATACTGAGGTGCTAAACCATTCAGGGCTTTATAAGTAATAAGCAAGATTTTAAAATCTGTACAATGTTTGAGAGGGAGCCAGTGCAGTGTGGACAGAACAGGGCTAATATGATCATACTTCCTGGTTCTAGTAAGAACTCTAGCTGCTGCATTTTGGACTACCTGGAGTTTGTTTACCAAACTTGCAGAACAACCTCCCAATAAAGCATGACAATAATCTAACCTTGATGTCATAAATGCATGGATTAACATTTCCGCATTTGAAATTGAGAGCATAGGCCGTGTAGTGGCGATCGTACCACAAAAAAAAAAAAAACACTTGAGGGAATTTGAAGTTGTCTCCAACGCGTAATGGTGCAAGAAATCAGGTCTCTCATGGCACTCAATTAACACTTTATTTAATGAAGAATATAATTACTTACAAACACTGCTGCTTGCATTGCTGATGTCAATTGAGCTCATACGTATGCAACATTAAACATAGTGCCAATAGCTGAAGATGATCAAACCACACCTGCACGCATGCAAGGTTGAAAAACTATGTGGCTTCTCCTGATCGTAATTCCCACTTGCTGATTCACCTGTGTCTTACTCATATAGCCTCCACAACTAGCATAATGCCATGCCTATGCCCCCTAGTGTGCAGGTGGAAGAACGTCACCCCCATGCAACTTACCACCAACAAAAAACATAACACATCAGAATTGGCTACAACACTGATTGTTACTCTATAACAATGTAACAATTACATACACCATACAAACAATGGAGCCAATAAAATATCCATCATGCACATATGGGCTTTTAGTTCATAATGTCCATGTATACATCAATCTTTATCCCGCTTCTTGCAGAAGACAAATCTTTGTGACTGGTCTCTCCAGAATGTTGCATTTGGTCTGGACTTTAACAGACCACACAAGTCCTTGTGGGTCAGGAAAGGTCTGCAGTACTTTCCCTAACATCCAGGATCCACGAGGGGCAGTAGAGTCTGCCACAATGACTATGTCTCCAATGATGAAGCTTCTCTTGCCCTTAGACCACCGTTGTCGTTCCTGTAACAGAGGTAAGTACTCCCGGATCCATCTGTGCCAGAAGAGATCCGATAAGAACTGAATTTGCCTCCAACGTCGTTTTGTGTATAAATCACTCTTCTCAAAAAGCGCAGGTGGGAGTGCAGGTTTGCCTTTCAACAAGAGGATGTGATTTGGGGTCAAGGGTTCCAGATCATTAGGATCATTTGACAATTTAGTGATTGGATGGTCATTCAATATGGCTTCCACCTCACATAAAAGAGTCTGTAATCCCTCATCATCCATACTTTGCTGATGAAGGACTGAGTTCAGCACCTGTCTGACCATACGAATGATTCGTTCCCATGTTCCACCATGATGTGATGCACTAGGAGTGTTGAAGCTCCATTTCACTCCTGAATGAAGTAATGCCTTTTGAATTTTTTGGTGATTAAGAGCAGACAGAGCCTCTCTCAGCTCACGTTCTGTACCAACAAAATTAGTTCCGTTATCTGATCTGATGTGCGATACCTGACCTCTTCTAGATATGAATCTGCGTAGTGCATTGATGCAAGAACTGGTATCCAATGAATATGCCATTTCCAAATGCACTGCCCTATTGGCCATACAGGTAAAGATAACACCATAGCGCTTTATAAAGCTGAGGCCTTTCTTCACTTCAAAAGGCCCGAAGTAGTCAACACCCACACTTGTGAATGGTGGGAGGTCAGGTTGAATTCTGTCTTTTGGCAAATCTGCCATCTTTTGTTCACCCAGCCTCCCTCTAAAACGTCTACAAATGAGGCAAGATGAAAGAATCTTTCTAGCAGCAGCATTTGCGCTGGTAATACAATACCACTGACGAAGTCGAGAAAGCAGGTGATTTCCAATTTCCTTTTCAAACAGAGGGCCCTTTGTTCAGCAACATGACGGTGGTTGGGCATGATAACATTTTCCTCCCTGAAAGGTAGTCTCATGCTGTAATGACCATTGCAGAGTTCAACTGAACTGTTGCATTGCTTCACCAACAGTTCCTCTATGTTAGCAATAGATATTCGGTTGATTGTACTAGTAGGGTAGCTGCTTCCAGTCTCATTACCTCCTCTTAGAGGTCCATTAATAACCCATCCCAATAGGGTTCTGACAGCATAAGGTCCTCCATCATTGCTGTTTACCACTTGCCATAGTTCCATTACTTTTGAAACGTTGGTTCCAATCAATAGCTCCACATCCGCATTGATGACAGGAATTTCCACAGAGTGTAAATGTGGCCAGGCACTTAGCTCTTCTTGTCGTGGAATGTTATCACGAGTCACAGGCATCACATATTGTGTAAACACATCAGGCAATTCAAAGAAAGTATTACCATTGAGTGCAGATACTTCCAGTCCTGAGATGACATGACTGTCGACAAACTTTTCTTGACTCATGGTTCTCAACAGGATCTTGGCATTTTTTCCTCTCACCTTTAGTTCCCTCCTGTGTCGCTCAGAGCAGAAGGTGGCTGTGCTGCCGGGATCTAAAAACGCATAGGTTTTCAGTATCTTACTACCTTTTACAGCCTTGATTTCAAGACTGATTTCAGATTCTTCTTCTGCACAATCTGACTTTGCTGCAGCCTGGAATTGAACTACTGGTTTCGTCTGGTCAGAGGAGAACTGGCCCCCCAACTGAGCCTGGTTTCTCCCAAGGTTTTTTTCTCCATTCTGTCACCGATTGAGTTTCGGTTCCTTGCCGCTGTCGCCTTCTGGCTTGCTTAGTTGGGGTCACTTCATCTACAGCAATATCATTGACTTGATTGCAAATAAATGCACAGACACTATTTAAACTGAACAGAGATGACATACCTGAATTCAATGATGAACTGCCTTAACTATCATTTTGCATTTTTGAGACAATGTTTTCCAAATGAATGTTGTTCAGTGCTTTGACGCAATGTATTTTGTTTAAAGCACTATATAAATAAAGGTGATTTATTGATTGATTGATTGATTTGTACAGGCACAATTGGCAAAACACAGTCTTGCACACCGGCCCCTATATGGCCACAAGTCTTAGGAGAAACTACATGACTTGTTTGTTGGTGAGTGTCCTCTGGCTTGATTTCCTTTCCTTTGAATGAATATGGAGGCAGGTAGGATGTTTCAGGTTACACAACATACAAGATACACGTCTATGACAGTCTTTGCTCATGTATCCAACAGTCTAACACCCAAAACAAACACCTTTCACTTTTAGAAAATCTATTTTCTCTCTGTGCAGCTTCTTCTCTAGTCTGGGACAGCACTCCAATCTGTGACCCTCCTCACACAGCAGATAAGTCACCTTTGTTGACTTATCAGTTAAATTTTTCTCTTTTAACACTTGATGTGTGTTTCCAGTAGTAAAAGCTTCCACAGAGGTAGCAAAACTGCTTCCCCTTCCCTTGAAGGAACCTGGGGGACTTTATGGCCAACATGATATTTTGATGGTAAAATGGATGCATCCTGAATTTTCCAAAGAGTGGATCAGAGGCAATAGATACTTGCCTCTCAAGAAAACTGACAATGTCACTGAAACCTGCTTGACGACAATGCCTCTCATATCTCTCAAGTCATAAGCAGTGTTTCTCCACCTTTACCTCAGTTTATATGGTAGCTTCAAAATTATAGCACGCATATTGGATGGCATATTCATCTCTGTCATGTAGCTAATGTCCTCCATTGCATTACAACAAACCCGTAGAAACAAAATAAAGCCTTGCAAGCCCTTGACTTCTTCTG
>NC_068411.1:172062-198624 GCF_023724105.1 Carassius gibelio | reverse complement strand
TATAAAGTATATATTCATTTAAAATTAGTAGTTTAATAGCCAAATTATAGTTGTACAATTGCATTAACCAAAATTCTACAAAGAGCTTGCTCAATTAGAAAATAAACTTTTAAGATGACAATGGGAAATGCATCTAGATGTCAGGCTATCTAGATGATGTTAGCTAGTGACTGTATATATGATAAGGGATTTTGTAGTGCTAGAACATAAAACGCATCAATAAGTTGCCTGAAAAGTAAATGCATTTAAAAAAAACAAGAGGACTAATTCCATTACACAGTTTATACTTGATCCCAGTAAGGTGTTTGCAAAAAAAAAATAAAAATAAAAAAATAACAAAATAGCTGAAAAACAGTTCATTTACATTTTTTTTTGTACAAAATATTGAAATAGTTAAACATTATTTTAAAATAAAAAATAATAATAATAATTCCAGAACCAAAGCTTAGTAAATGTGGGTGGTCATTGAGGAGCTCTATTAGAAATCATTCTAAAAAAAGATTATTGATCAATAACAATGAATAATTATAGAATGATGACATCCATTTTATACAAAACAATTTTAACTCTTACACTTTATTTTGATTGCCCATGTCGTCAGAATTTACAAAATATAAGTAACTTTGCAATTACATGTCCACTAACTCTCTTTAGAGTATTAGACTATTAGGTTAAGGTTAGGGTTAGTAGAATAAGTTTATATGTGAGCCTGGACCACAAAACCAGTCTTAAGGCATTGGAGTATATTTGTAGCAATAGCCAACACTTCATTTTATTGGTCAAAATTATAGATTTTTCATTTATGCCAAAAATCAATAGGATCAATAAGTAAAGATCATGATCCATGAAGATATTTTGTAAATGTACTGTCCTAACAAACCACACATTAGCAGAAAGCTTACTTATTCAGCTTTCAGATGATGTATAAATCTCAATTTTGGAAAATGTACCCTTAAGTCTGGTCTTGTGGTACAGTCACTTACATACTTGCAAAGTTAATTACAGTTAGCATAATGCTTGGTGAGGGACCATCAAAAACATTTGTTAGCAGTAGTTGACATGAAGTTGCAAAGTTACTTATAGTCAGAGGAATATCTAAAATGGACTGTCTAAATAAAGTGTTACCAAACTTGGACACCAATTCAAAAACACAAACATGTTTTTTTTTTTTTTTTTTTTTTTTTTTGCAAATTACAGACTATGCCTTTAAACCTGTCAGATCAAAGTGTTGCCTGCAATTTTTATTCTACAGTTCTACAGTGTTTAAATGTGTCCAGGTCTCAGACCCACCGCTGGCTTTGACTCAGTCAGAGAGGCATGTGCTGGCTCACTGCCACAACTTTCCCCTGGGACCATCTCGGCTGGTTTCTCTTGGATCTTACTAGAGATCTCCTGCCGAATCCTACACATCTGCTCCTGAAGCTCGCTAATCAGATTCACTACACTCTGTCAGAAAGGAATAGCAATAGGGAAGAACGGATAAAAGAAGGTAAGATAATGTGGAAAGAATGGATTATGGGACGCAGACATGCAGTGATTTCACCTGTCTGTGTTCTTTGGGTTGCTCCAATAATTAGATTATTAAATCACATTTCTCCTTTGTGATTTATAACCTCTGATATATCCTTTCCTCTTGTGATTTTTTTTCTTCCCAACCATTATCAGTCATGCATGGTAACATAATGTAATATGTATAATAGTTATCAGTCAGTGTCATTACACATAAACACAGTTTAGTACCACAAAAAAGCAACAGATTCATAGTTTAAATATAAGCGTTACATATTTTGCCGAATTGAACTTTTACATAAAGTCACTGGAAGTTGTTTCTCTGGACTGATTGTCTGCATAAGGTGTCAATTTATTACATCATCCAATTATGTACATTATGGGTACAAATTAGTGATTGGAAAGGTTAACCTGCATGTTTTTGTGTTAGATTAACTCTTCAAACAATCGAAGAAACTCAAACATACCAGTTTGAAAGAATATAAAAATGTTACATAAATGTTTCGAAATGTCCCATTAAAAACCAAAATGAACACTTTAGTTTAGGGACTAATTCTCACTATTAACTAGTTGCTTAATAGCATGCAGCATACTAGCATACTGGCTGCTTAATAGTATTTATAAAGCACATACTGTGTTAATGCCTTATTCTGCATTACCATATTTTCGCTCCATTAATCATACTCTAACCTGAACTTAACAACTACCTTGCTAACTATTAATTAGAAACAAATGAAGAGTTTATTGAGGCAAAGGTCATAGTTCTGTAGTTACTTAAGAGTGAAAACCTGTGCTATGTCATTTTATACACTACAAATGTAGTATTTTTAGTTAGTTAGTTAGTTTGTTTGTTTTAACAAGGTGAGTACTCAATAACAAAAACTAAAAGTTATGCATAATCTTGAGAGCATGCTATTTCTTACAAATTAGTGTTTCTTTAATTCTGCTTTTCCAGGACATTCTGTTGGTTTAATACAATGGAACATATCAAGATAATTCGTAAACATCACTCATCAGCTCATTTAATTGCCTTTTAAACAAACTGCAATGAGAAAACATGCTGTCTGATCCTATCAGCCTGGGCTTTCTGAAATATTATTTTACACAAGTAAATATCTCAATGACCTATTTCACACAAGCCAAGGTCTCAAATATAAGAGCTTTTGTTAAAGAGCCAAGTAACTAAATTAGTTTTCCAGGATATACTGTATGGGTAATCATGATTTGAACTCAAACCAGTTTCCAATGTGGTGTTTGAAATAACTTTATCGTCTGGGTACTGATCTTTAAAAACATATCAAGTTAACTCACAATTTAATGCATAAAGCTGTCATTAGCTAAGGAACTTGGCTTTCCTGTGTGAACCATAAAGGCTCAACCTATAATAACTACTTAAATTTTAGTATGTCAGCCACCAAATGTTGTGACAAAAATAACTGTAACTTTCAAAATCAAAGACAGCCATGAAGTTTATAAAAAATATCTAAAAATATATATAAATAATAATAATAATAATAATAATAATAATAATAATAATAATAATCTGTCAAACACAAACTCCAGTAGCATTTTTTACAGCAAAGGAGCCTGTGTTCTAATAAAAGTAAAAAAAAATAAAAAAAAATACATGCACTGTGTCCAGCACGTGGATGAAAGAACTTTCATGTGAGATGCCATGTGACACCAACAGCATGGTAAACTAGATGGCAAACTGGCCTATCTATAGCAGGTAGAAAGACAGGACCTTGTGAGGGAGGGTAGAGAGAGTGAGAGAGAGAGGGGGAGAATGGAATGCCACTGGAATGCTCACGGGTGGATTGGTGCCATTCTTTAACTGTGTGAAGCCCAGCAGTTGTTAGACATCACGCTGAGGTCATTCTTAACACTCTATCCCTGCTAAAAACACTCTGGCTGTTTGTCATTTAGACTAGACTGCTCAAGACCATTTAACTGAAATTTGTTCTGTTTGTATTGCATGAGGCCTGTAATGGTTAAATGAAAGGTTCGCAGCCACACAAACACACACAGCGTATGCCAGCACATCGTAATGTCAGAGGAAAGGTATGTTTTAGATCAACCAGTTCTGTCCCACAGTAGTTACTCTGAACATAGTAATTACATGAAAATAGAACACTGCAAATTAAAAGACACAAATTATTTGATGTAAGTCATAACAGCAGCTTTGAATAATAATAACAATAATAATAATAATAATAATAGTAATAATGATAATAATAATAATAATAATAATAATAATAATAATAATAATAATAATAATAATAATAAACCACATAATAGTTTACAAGACTTTAAGAGGCAATACTTTGTTTACAAAACATATATATTTTTTTATTTTATTTTTATTTTTTTGCCACATTTGAGATTATTGGTCAAAAACTGAGCGTACCTAGTTCACTAACAATTTTTGTTTTGTTTTGTTGTTGTTGTTGTCCTTATTGTTTATGCATGTGAACTTAGGTTACATCATTTAATTTCAACAATTTTGAATACATATCAGTGCCACCATGCTCCAGATCTGTGGTAATAGTGTATTTGTGCAATACACAAAGTTCTACGATATATATATATATATATATATATATATATATATATATATATATATATATATATATATATATATATATATATATATATATATATATATATTAGGGCTATATATATATATATATATATATATATATATATATATATATATATATATATATATATATATATATATATATATATATATATATATATACTTTAACGCGTTAATTGAGATTAATTAATTACACAAAAAATAACGCGTTAACTAAGATTAATTAATTACAGAAAAAAAAATTCCCGCATTTTTAATAACTTATTTTTGCACCGCGGAACGTTTCTCACTGGACGCGTTTCGGCGGACCGAATATACTGAAGCACCAACTAGCGTTCGCATCATAGTTCGCAATGGCATATCACTGCAGCAGCACATCGAGCCTCAAGTATCACCTAAACGCAAAACATATAGCAGCTAGCGTGGACTTTACACTTTATGTTGAACTATGTATTATTTTGTTGGTGCAACAGTTTATGTTGAACTCGTTATTGTTTTGGCCAAAGTTATTGAGAGTTGGACTTGAGTATGTTATGGCCTCTGAAGCAACAGAGAGATGTTTTCTAATAGTCAGTGTTTCCAATGTTCTGAATGTACTTGACAGTATTGTGTTTTACTTAAAAAAAAAAACACTTTACAGAAGGTTCCAGCACCTATAAGCTTCCTGAATTTCTGAAATGTACTATTTCTAAATTGTTTCTAAATATGCTATTGCTACACTTCATGGCAAAACAAAAATAAACAATATTTTGTTGCTTAAGCTTATGTATTCAGTCATTATTCAATGGTATACTATAAATCCATGTGAAAAAAATTACTTCTCACTGTTCTCAGGTCAAATATTTATATGCGATTAAAATGCGATTAATTTTGATTAATTAATTACAAAGCCTCTAATTAATTAGATTATTTTTTTTTATCGAGTCCCGGCCCTAATATATATATATATATATATATATATATATATATATATATATATATATATATATATATACATAGTCTAACTTATTTAGGCTACAGCACACACACACACACACACACACATATATATGTATATATATATATATATATATATATATATATATATATATATATATATATATATATAGGTTGTAGCCTAAATAAGTTAGACTATGTTCTTCAATCTGCATCTCTTAATCAACTTTGGGTGCAATCAGAATCTGTTGAGTTTTATCTTAGATGTTCTAAGAGTTTTACCTCAGCTTTATGTTGTCTCTCGGCACTCTTGATGTGTTTCTCTTCCATCGTCCCCAGCTTTACTTTTAGACAGGACACTTCCTCCATCAACCCCAGCTTCTGTGATTCTAGAGAACTCCTGTTCAGAAGCTCCTATGAGAGTCCACACACAAATGTAAACATGCACACAACAAATGAAGGAAACTAAGGGACTGCACTCTTAAGGAGGCACAAAGTCCGTTCAAAATCTCTGTACTTTGCTGTCCCACAATGGCTAAATATACACAGGTTATGATGGCTATATTTACCCACTTCTCTCGCAGGGACTGACACATGAGAGAGAGCATGAGACAGATCTTGAAATTTGTTATTGTGGTGGGAAGAGTGTATTACACATAATTATAGTAAACAGAATAGGTGTTGAAACAAAAACACAGAATCAAAGATAAAACTAAATAATAATGTAAAAATTCATAAATAAATAAAGCAATGTAGTCTGAGAAATGCAGCTTATCATCAATCACAACTTGCAGGTTTGTAGTTGTTTTTGTTTTTGAGTTATGGTTGATTAGCCAGACTGGATGGTGAAATTTTGGTGATAGGTTTGTTGAAACCACAATCAGTTCTGTCTTAGCAAGGATGAGTTGAAGGTGATGGTCTATCATCCAACAAGAGATGTCTGTTAGACAAGCAGAGATGCGATCAGCTATTGTCAGATCATCAGGATGGAGTTGAGTGTCATCAGTGTGACCAGATTAAGTGTGTTTAAGACTTGTACGCCTATGTAGGCTATTTATACCTATTCCCTTCCTATGGAGGAGGTTTGTTGCGGGCTAGCCTCCTTTGCTTGGTTCACCACGCAGGTGCTGTGGGGCGTGGTTGGAATTAAGAAGGAGATAAAAGTAGCGTGCGGGGTTGATGAGTTTTTGTTGGCCTGGTTATTGCATTTTAACCATACCATTTGTGATAATAAACTGATATTTTCTTGTATACCAGTCCTTTTCTCACTTTCTTTGAATCCTTTAAGATACCTGTGAAGGGAACTAGGTAATGTTAATAAAGTATAGTTTCATAATGTTACATCAGCATAGCAGTGATATGAAAACCCATGTTTCTGAATGAAGTGATGCCATGTAGATGGAAAAGAGAAGTAGTCCAAGAACTGAGCCCTGAGTCACCCGGTAGCTAGATGTTGCGACTTGGATACCTTACCTCTCAAAGAAAATAAATTCTTAAATTTCACACTACAGAAGCCCCCCCCCAAAAAACACTTCAAAATGTCAGTAGCTTGTGCTGAAGAGCTTTACGTGAGCTCCAAGTATTTCCAAGACAGCATATGGAAAATATTAGTCCCATGTCACTGGAATAGGATTTGCCTTTGAAGGCCTAAACCTCAGTGACCACAGACACATGCCCTGAAAAGCTTCCCATCTGAAGACTGGAGATTTAATCAACCAAAGAGCTTTCAAAGCAAAGGCAAGTTAAATAGAAATATGCAATTAGTTTTTGAGGAAAATTAGATTTACCAGCAGTGGAATGTGAATTTTGTCCTTGAAAAATGGAATGATAAGTACAGGTGTCTTACCATGTCTTGGAAGATTTTATCTTCATAAATGGTCCTAATTTTTCTAGCAGGTCTACTATAACATCAAAGCTCCAAGACCACTTCACTTTCTTTCACTTAGTTTCATACACCACTTTTTATTTTATTTTTTTAATGGACACATCCTTGTCTGGAATACAACCACTACTTCAATATTTGAGTTGTCAAGGTAATGTGATGACCGATCACCTGGAAAACCAACAAAGAATTGCCACACAGATGCCAAAGTTACTTTTCAAGTACATCAGGTGGAGTTTTTTTTTTTTTTTTTTTGATGTGAGCTGTTTCCATAGAGTATAGCTATTAGATTAATTTAAAATAATAGCCGTTTAAAGTCTTAAACTAGAGGAACCAGATTTTTTTATTTTCTGAATCACAAATGTACAAATCTCTACAGTATTCAGATCTATAGATATGGCTCAGGTCTCTGAAAATAGGATCACTGTCAAAAAAAGTGACAAGTCAACTATGACACCTACTCCCTTCAGAAACCCAAACTCTTTAATGCATTACAGCTCATTTACACACCCATTGAGCATATTAAAAATCCTGGCCTTTCCCAGTCAGTGTGAAGCAATGTATGCTGGATAAAAAGCAGATGACAAATTATGTAATTTTGTAAATATTTTAGTGCTCTTTAAATTTTGCGCAACACATATCAGCATAGGTTGCTTTTTGAATCTGAAACACAGTCTAATCCATACTTTGCAAAGAAGATGGATTTACAATAACTCTTCAGTGTTTGAATAAATTCTAAAACAAATATGAAAATGAAAATAATTTCAAGGTTTTTTTTTTTTTTTTTTTTTTTTTTTTTAGAAACATTACTATTACCTGTTGAAGCATCTCCTCAGTGGAGTTGAGCTTGTGCTGATATTCCCCAAGAGAATTCTCCAGGTCTCTGATCTTCTCTCCCTGAGCCTCCACTTGATCTGTCAACACACTCACCTGAGGAACAGATTTAAATTAAGTTTAATTTGAGGTACACCATCTTTGTCCATTGTCCTTCTAAATGTGCTCACTGGTCTGAGAGTAAATTATAAACTACTGACAGTCTAATCACACTTATTATTATATTCTGAATTACACTAAATATACATATACTAGTGTTGTCAAACAATGAATGTTAACAATCGTGATTAAATGCATCCAATATATATATATATATATATATATATATATATATATATATATATATATATATATATATATATATATATATTCATTTTTTTTTACATAAGAATATAAATATACAAATGTAAATATTTTCTAAATATATACTGTATGTGTGTGTGTGTGTGTGTGTGTGTGTGTGTGTGTGTATTTATATATACATGATAAATAAACACAGTACATATACATACGTTATGTACACAAAAACTTTTATTTTGGATGTAGTTAATCACGATTAATCATTTGACAGCACTAACATACACATAATCATTAAGTTATTCAGAGTTTCAAACAAATTAAAGGAATATTCTCATCAATTCATCAAGTCGATCAGGAAGCACCCACGTGTACTTACTGTCAAAAAGCCAACAAGCCAGAACAGGACTAATCCGTAAAGCCCTGTCTGTTCCCGTGAAACACCACAATTGTACTGGTTTGGCTAGAAACACTTTATGGTTTTCTTCAATTATTTTAAGCTATAACTGAAAGGTTTTCACAAAAGTTCCTCATAAAACATTTATTAAACTATTGTTACATTTTGTTTGCTGTCAATGTTATTCCTTTTCAAACATAACTACATGAATATCATAAAACACTGATGTTTAAACTATTTAATGAACAAATTGTTTTACCTGTAACACAAGAGACTCTTTATCTCCTTCTAGACGAGACAGTCGCTCCTGGTAGCTCTCACCATTGCCTGAGCCTTGCACATTGACCTGTGGTTCAAAGGTAGTTAGAGTTATGTTTACAATCAACAGAGAAGAAAATGAAACACTATAAATCATGAAACATAACACAGTAACCAGCTGATGATAGTTTCTCAATAGCCTGTATGATTCTATTTCTATTGAATATGTCACAGCTCTTTGGCAAACTTTTACTATACCCAGCCAAAGTAGGGTTTTAGAGAGGAATTTCTTAAGAGGTTTATTTTGATAATAAGGTTTTAGTACACAATCTCCATGCATTAAAGCTCAAGGACTCAGTGGAATATGTCAGTGATGTAAAAAATATTGAATTTACAAACAAGATTTGCATCTGAATACCTGCTCTATAAAACAATGTTAGAGTCTGAGAAACCTTAATTGTTTTGATGTTTAATCAAATGTTGTACACGTTCACAGGCATATACAAATGTTTTTAACACAATGTGTGTGTGCATTTTGTGGGTATAAAGACGAAGCAGCATTTTATATATATATATATATATATATATATATATATATATATATATATATATATATATATATATATATATATATATATATATATATATATATATATATATCAAACTCTTGGTCTTAGACTTTGAAATGCTTTTCCCCAGCCTTTAATGCAGCCAATTCCAACTGTTGCTTGTTTTGGGGAGTTTCTGTCTTTAGTCTCCTCTTCAGCTGGTGAAATTAATGTTCAATCAGATTTAAATCTGGAGATTGATTTGGGCAATCTCAGACTTTACATTTCTTTGTTCTGATAAAGTCCTCGACTGTACTAGCAGTGTGTTTTGGGTCATTGTCCTGATCCAATATGAAGTGCTTTCTAATGAGTTTGGTGGAATTTTCTTGAATATTGGCAGCCGAGATGATTTTGTACCCTTGCAAATTCATTCTGCTACTGCCATCATACATTAAGTCATCATTAAAATTAAGAGGTCCTGTTCTAGAGACAGCCATGCATGTCCATGCCATGACACCACCTCCACCAAGTTTTAGTGCACAAACAAAAAATATATCCATGTAATTTATAACTGTATATTTTCAGACAGACAAAATCAGTGTCTCAATTTGTGTTCTTGTCTGTTCTTGTGGACTTGTGAAACATCATTGCCCAAACATGCTTACTTTTCTAAATATAACTGTTATTGAATTTAAATATGTCATGAAATGTAATTTTAAGAGTTTTTCAGGTGAGAATGCAATTGTTTAAAACTCAAATCTGCTGTATATTTATAAAGATAGCACCTATTTGAAAAATTGCTTTTTGCGTTTTGCCTGAGCTCAAAGTTATCTTTATGTTTATATATTTGATTTGAACTTTACAATAGTACAGCGCTGCAGAATATTTTATACTGAACTGTTTGCTTTTGTCTTTATTTCCTCTTATATAAGGCCACTTATACTTTGTACTATACTTTTATAATGGTAATTTTTGTTCATTAAAAATTTCATTTAACAAAAAGAGGCAAAGTAATGCTTATTGTTGATGTTTATCATTGATCACTACTTCCCGGCATACACTACACATACCAAGTAAGGGTACTACTGGCAGTGGAAATACAACAAGCCTGATCAGGGTTACCCGAAAAGAAACGTACTGTACTGTACTATACCACCATACCAGTGGAAACAAGCCATTAGATATGCATTAATTTATGTAAATTGGAGTGCAAACGCACTTTAACATGCACTTTGTGTTTGTTGTCCTGAAGCTTGATCACAGATGTGGATAAATGCACTTGCATCTTAGACTTTCATATGAAATCAATGTAAATACAGTCAGTTATGTTTTCAGAGCAGGACAGCACATCTGATATATTTAAATAGATTTTTGCATTAGTGTAAATGCAGCCTGTTAAAGCTGCTACTGGCTATGATCTCATTAATAATAATCAAATGGCAATAATACTGAGAAAAAAAAAAAAGAAAAAAGAAAAGAAAAGACATGCAGTAATATGGAATACTGAGAATGTGACGCATCGTGATACTGAGTTGATAATGATAATCATAACTGAACTGAATCATGAAAACAAGTGAATATTTACACCCCTACTTTTTAAGATGGCAGTACTGACATACAGAGATTTCCACTAAAAACTAAAAGCATAGAAACTGCAATTTTGTTAAAATTTAAAGTTGTTAAGATGTATTTGCGATGAAGAATAATTAATTAAAAAGCTGTTTACATAAAGGTGGCACAAGTTTTATTTATAATGAACCTGGAAGTCCACATCCCTGCATAATTTACCTTTATTCCTTATAATTCTAGCCTGGCTGCAATGTCCTGGTTATCCTTAAAAGCCTCTTGGGTTACAAATGTAACCTTGGTTCCCTAAAAATGGGAACGAGACACTGCATCTTTCCATGACAACCCTACAAGTGCGTCCAAGAGTATAAGATGGTGCATGAATGTACATCATCAATTTATTTATCTAAAACAAACATTGTTGGTAGGCCTGAAGCATGGCATTCCCTCCTCGTGGGCCAACTGCTAGACACCACCTATCGGGAATACTGGCCCAGAGAGAACTTTTTTTAGTTCCCTTAGCCTACCACTACCTGGAGCGAGCAAACATTTCATCTAAAAAAAACTGTGCCCATATGGAACCAAAGTGGATTTACAGGTTTACTGCCTAAACATAATGGGGAAACCACATTCACCAGGTCCTTGTATGCAAGAATGGAAAAGCTCACTTGCAAACATCCATGCCTTATTTGGCCATATCCATATCGATATTGCCAGCAAGAGATGCCTCTCCGGGATTCTCAAATGGGAGACAGAACCAAAGAGAGACATACCTCTCTCGATTTCCTCTGTCAACTTGACCTGCAGCCCCTACAAGATGATACTATGCAGTCATATGCTATGTCTCGGCCATAAAGGGTCCAAAGCCAGAAACAAATGCTAACTTCAAATGGGAGCTTCTTCATCAGCTCTCTCAAGAATTGAACATGAATGCTATCTCATCAAAGCAAATAACAGGTGTCAGATATCTATGACATGGAGAACACACTTCCTGTAATGGTTGGTTGAGAGTTCCACAATAATCATACACTGCTACGTAACAAAATACAAAAAAGCTGATGGCATACTTTACAAGCTATAGGGCTGGGCAAAAAACAAAATAAAAATATTCACAAAATAATGTTCAATATCAATCAGTATCAGTAATTATTGAAAAAAATTATAATAACCTTTTTTAAACGAAGACCAGTATGTGTATATACAAAGACCAGTATGTGTATAAAAGAGCTAGAAAACTTGGAGTTGTAATATATAATAAGCTGAATTTCTCCGGTCCTGCAGATTGGCTTTATATAAGGCCCTTTCTTTCAGAACATACAACACAACTCCTTGTTCAAGCTCTTGTTTTCTACAATTAATCCAAAATACAGCTGGAAGATAAATATTTACTTAGCCGAAAAAACACACGTCACACATCTTTTCATCAATTTGCACTGGCTACCAGTTTTTTTTCCTAAAAAAACCCCACTAGGTCTGCACCCCTTTACCTAAATTCATGACTTCGGAATTATTTACACGTTTGAAGCTTGCGTTCTGTAAGTGAACAATGCATTATTGTGCCACTTCAAAGAAGCACAGAATCACTTAGACATCTTCAAGAAAAAACTAAAAACACATATTTTCCATCTTAATTTGTCCCTCTAACTCTAGCAAATTCTATTGTATTGTAATTATACTATATCTGTTTATCTTTATATATAAAATATATATATATATATATATATATATTTTTTTTTTTCTATTATATCTACTTGTTTTTCTTTGTGTGTGTTTGTCTGTGTGTATATTTGCTTCTATTGTCCTCATTTGTAAGTTGTTTTGGATAAAAGTGTCTGCTAAATGACTAAATGTAAATGTTAATATGAGACACAGTGGAATGGAATAATGCTGCATTCATGCTACTGTATCTTGCAATTACCGTGATTCCGAAATGACGTGACGTTTTACTCAGTGCTGCCCATGTTCTCAGACTCAGAGGTAGCACCTAAGTAGTACCTAAATTAATATGGCGGCAGTAAGGTGGTACAGCTGTCTCTGGTCCAACCCTCAAAAATATTCCGATCTTACAATTTGTAATTACGAGTTCAGGAGCACTTGATGGCTTTGGTGTTGATAGTGTTTCCATAGAAAACAATAATTCTGCTCCGAGTAGAATCTCACGTCATCTCAGAATTAAGGATGGCATGGCATGAACACAGCATAATTCCCCCACAATTGATTGAGATTTTTTTTCTAAAAGTTGAATCTGTTTTAACTTTATATGGCTATCTATACATCTCCTGTGCGAGATACGGATGCAAAAGTCATATTTGTCAGTCTCAAAAATGCACAGAACATGTTCTATGTGAATGGCTTGGTTTCCATTTAAACCTAACCAAACTTTTTGAATGAAAAATGCAGCAGTGGCGCATCTCATAGGTTCAACTTGATAGGCTAACAAAAACAATATTTATATAATTACCTCGTCTTGTGCTTCACTGATAGGTCTTCCTTTTTTATTCACAATCTCAACGCAGGCATGCACAACACTCATTTGAATATGTTTGTGTCTTGTAATGTCACATCTTTTTGGTGGTCTGCTTGTCGCTCAAAGCACGCACCTATATCAAGCACTATACCAAATATTTTGTTTATCCTTATCGATGGAGGTGTACCATCCATAAATACGATAACTTTTTATCACCCATCCTTAGCAGGTTACCACTTATACTCTTGTTGTGTTTATACGCAAGCTTCAGACACCAGCCATGATTAGGGCATTCTCCTTATAGTGTCTCATTAGATTTAGTGAAGAAGTTCCCATTTCAAAGGGAACCATGTTAAATGAACTTCTGTCTACGAAAAAATTGACTACAACTGATATCACACTATCACATGTGCTGTTAAACAGAATATACACATCTGTAACTACATGAGACAGATACACAATAGGTATACTAAATTTATTGTGTATACTAAATTTATATCTAATAGAAGTACTGCTGCCATAACCAACAATTAAATAAACCATGAAAATGCTTTTGCATGTACCTTTTTGCATCTCACATGGTGCTTAACCCATTAATCCTACAAAACATCCACTCATGAAAAAATTATTAAGTTGTTTTTTTTAAGTATTTCAAATGCAATATTAAGCATTTAGATGAACATGAATGGCAAAAAAAAAAAAAAAAAAAAGCCCAGTGAAAAAGAAAAGGTCATGCTTACCTTCTTAAGCCATGCAAAATGTTTGTAAAAATCAACGTCCCATTCCATTTTGCAGGGCCATTATAGTATCCTTAAGTCTCATAGCATTATAACTATCTCAGATATGCCTCTTTCTTTCTTTTCACCCTTCATGTAAAAGCTGTAGGTTCTTTCTCTTCTTCTTTGTCTTTACTCTAAGTTTAGCCTTTGGTTTAGGTTCCTAAGCATCTGGTTTGGAGAAGCGGTCTGTAATATCAGGCTTCACTCCTGCCAGCTGCCCTCGGCTTCTTTTTACTTTTTCCCTCCTCCCTTTTCTCCTTTACTCTCCTCCTCCGCGTTTTTTTTTTTTTTTTTTTTTTCATTTGCCAAACCATTTTTTCTTCTTGTTTCAAAACTTTTACCTCCTCCTCAGACTCAACACTCATACATGTTGCCAGATTGTGGGCATGGAAGAGGATCCTTCACTGACAATGGAAGGTGACAATATTTCATTTGAACATGCCTCTGATTTTTAGATTGAAGCAGATTCTTTTTAGGATATAATCTAATAAAGACCAAAACAAAAACAAACAATCTGACATGAGTGCATATTCAAAACAGAATAACTGTCAGTAGTTAAAACTGGCTTTCTCTCTCTCTCTCTCTCTGAAAAGCAAGTATGTTAACTTATCATGTTTCTTAAACATCTGGTTGAAAATATGCTTTAGTACTATCAATTATTTTCATATGACACCTTTTAAGCTCAACTGTGGTTTTGCTTTTTCATTTTTTTCTTCTACACACTGGTGAAATAAACCTTACTCAAAGTGATCCAGGCTAAAACAACAACTCATCACTGGCATATTCTAGACTGAAGAACCTCAAATGAAGGAATGTTAAGTGATGCAAATAGCAAAGCATGTCAGTGGTGTCATTCTAATTATCAGAATGGTGCTCGGCCAAATAAATTATCCACCTTCAAAAAAAAAAAAAAATTGTTTTTTGGCCTTTTGTAAACTTTATGGGTATTTATTTTGGTCTCATTTGCTTCCAGCTATGTTTAGCTGTACAAATCTACTTGTTTTGTTGCGTGAAACTGGAAATTGGTGTGTCTTACTATATTATTTTAGTCTATTATCTTAATTATGAACACACTGGTTTGTTATCAAAACAGATTTGCCGTTTACAGCATGTTGTTATTTTTCTGGTCATTTCTCTATAGCGGACGTTGAACTGGAAGTCTTGCCAATAGGCTTACATTCCACATTGTTCCACAGAACAAACGGTAACACTTTATTTTGATAGTCCACTTTAGACATTCTACTAGCAGTAAGTAACTTTGCAACTACATGTCAACTAGTAGTTAGTAGAGTATTAGTAGACTGTCTGCTTAATATCTTCTAACACTTTCTTTGTCAACTTATTGTCAACTTTTACTAAGCCTAAACCAGTTATGACAGTTATGCTCTGTAAATAGCAAAATGTCACTTTGGCAAGGACTAAGTGTTTAAAATAAAATAAAATAAAAAGTTCTCACTGAAATCTCTGATCTCCTGTCAAGCCACAGCAGCAGAGAGTGAGCTGTGGCAGAGGGCATCTGTCTCCGCAGGGTGTCCTTGTCCTCTGCACATATCTGTCCTTCCAGAGAAAATTTCAGCTCCTCAGCCAACTGGAGAACCCTGAGATGAGCAGGACACACTGGAAAGGTATGTATTGCTAGAGAATTAACATCGTCTGCAGACACCACAGCCTTAGATCCTACAGGACAAAGACAAAAAGAGGTACTGTGTCCGGAGCTATTTTTTATGTTTATTAAAAGAGCACACAATTCCAAATAAATCTCCTGTGAAAACTTGTATCATCAAGGCTGACAAAAGAACACAACTCTGCAGCCAACAAAATGGCGTTTTCCCCGTTTGCCACATTGAGTTCTGGGAAACTTCTTTGTTTATCCGCCTATTTACACTGATTCGCCAGTTGTTCAGTCGTGCATGTGCAAAATCCTATAGGTTCTGTATTGGAATTACTGTAGTAGTTCACCTGTTTCAGTCAATGCAGTTTGAGCCGGAAAGATAATTGATTAGTTAATCTCATGATTCTTTGGGTTTTTTGAGTCGTTCCTTCATCAAGTGCCAGCAGGAGCTTTGACCATAGACATGTTAGGGAAGTAACATGTACGATTTTAAATATATTTGATAAAATAAACTAAATGACTCAAAAAAAGATTTGTTCATTTTGAGTCTGAACTAGACTGAAAGGTCAGAGTAAAATGATCCGAACTTGATGACCCATCACTACATATTTGTAGGATAGTGCTGCCTTCCCACTATTGATTTTAGGGCAGTATTTGATTGTTTGTCATGACTGTGAAAAATGTCACCAGTGTACGTCATTCATGCAGCATCAAAAATTGCAATAGTAACTCTATCCGGAAATGCTGAATCCCTGACAATTTAGCATCTGCAAAATGACTTAATGTAAATGTAAACATGAATGTACAGTTTTCTAAAGAGAGGAAAACGTGTTACATTTAAACATGTGGTTTTAATATTCTAGCTCATCTGCATGTCTTTTAGCATCACTGTCTTAGTACATTAAACCAGCATTTTAAAATACTTCAAAAATTGATTTAACATGTCATTTGTTGAAATAAATTTAAAAAGTACAGTGAATTTGTGACTGCTCACTGAATGTGACCCAAAATCTCTGATTCTCCTCTGTGGCCATGGAAAGATTAATATTTAAAATGACAACAATTATACTTTGTCATTTAAATGTTTACAACCAAAAAAATATGTATCCACTTTTGTCAGCTTGTTGAACACACACTTTTATTTGGATAATCTACAATATGATGGCTGAAGCAACAGTGAGCATCCAGAAGGTGACACTGTTTTCATGTTAATCAGGTAAGCATTGTAAACCAAATTCTACAAAACCTAAGAGAGAGAGAGATAAAAAATATATATATATATATTAGTGTGATAAAATAACTTATATTCCATGCCAGCAATACAGTTAAGAATGAATGACTGTTTAACGTAAAGGCAAAAACAAAACAAAAGATAAGCAATTATCCTTATAGAGAATGAGATCTTCCCAAAATGCAATGCGAGGTGACAACATTGTGATGCAACTCGTCATTAACTCTAGAACTGTTTAAGACTCTACTCCAAAAGTAGGATCTGATCTAAATTAGTTCCCCCAAATGGAGTATCTATAACTAAATATGTTCCTAGTTCTATGGTGTGAGTATGACATAAATAGTTCTATGAACTATGAAAAGCTTCATCCGGTGCTATGGATCAAGTGGAGATAATTAATTGAGAATATGCAGATGCACGCAAGCATTATCTTGTCCAAATACCCACACTTTGCAGTCTTGGCCACTTGGGAGCGTGTGCATGCGACAGGAAGTAAGAGCTGGAGACTGGAAGTCCCGAGGTGGATCAGAGCACCCAGATGGTGCTGACCAAGGGTGTGGTGAAGGACTGACAAGCACCAGTGGAGATGGAGCTGAGGAACTGGCTGGCTTAAGAGGAGATGGGAGAAGGATGCTGGGAGGGAACGCAGAAAGACTTGAGCTGGGTGGAACCAGCGGGGAGACAGGAGATTCAGGGCTAGATGAAACCAGTGGTAACACCGGAGATTCAGGGCTGGATGAAACCAGTGGAGACACAGGAGATTCAGGGCTGGGGGGAAGCAACAGAGATGCAGGAGATTCTGGGCTGGGCGAAACCAGAGGAGACACAGGAGAACTGGGAACTACATCGCCAAACTAGTTTTTTAAATCCATGTGAAAAATGTCCATTAGTTCCCCCATATGAAACCAGATGCAGCTCACCCTCATTTGCAGGAGTGTGGGTGGGGCTTTTCTTCCTAGCCCTCCATCTCCACCAGTATTCCCACAATGCACAGTGTAGCCGGGTCTTTAGTCACAGCAGGATCGGGCTCTGCAACGAGCTCAGCAGCAGGCTGTGGAATTAGTTCCATGCAGCAGGATGATGGCTGGCTGGTCTCTAATTTGGGAGTGTGGTTGGAGATATCCTCCTCAGCAGGGCAGATGGTTAATGGAGATCCATTATTCTCCTACACCCACTCCATGAAAGTGGCAAAATCCTACTTGAGACCGTTCGCTAGCAGGCGTGCCTTACATCGCTCGCTTAGACTGGTGATGTAGAATACATAGAATGAGTGTTCTGGGAAGTGTGTAAGGCACGGCAGATCTAAATAGTCCCTGGTATGGTCCTTCAGCGGATGGTCCTGCTGCTCCAGGCAAAGGAGCTAGGAATGGCTCTGATATCCATTCCGGGAGTGAAAAAAAAAAAGAAAAAAAAAAAAATTCTGCTAATTGTTAATCAGCTAATCAGGTCTGCTATTCTGTCATGAGTGTTGGTGTGCAAAACAAATGTACAACGAAGTAGTATAAACAAAGCATTATTCCAGTTATTTAACACAGTCCAAATTATAGCAGGCAAAGGAATCTAAGGGACCACAGACTAAAATAATAGAAACTTAATTTGGAAGCTAATTGAATAAAAATCCATGGAAAAAAAAAACAAGGCTGGAGAATGGAAACACAGAAAACTTAACCAAAACAGATCACACATGTGACAGTGTAACGATCGGGGACACAGGATACGAGAGATCCAAAAGAAGTCAAAAGGTCATAACCAGAAACATCCGTCCAAAAACAAAACAAACAGGAAACAGGAAACAAGAAACAAGAAACTAGAACCACAAAGGAATGCGAGGAAACTAGCTGACAGAAAGTAAAGACTCCATCAAACAAACAGAAATCGGCCGGTTTAAATAGGCAGGGTAATGACTATGAAGCGAACACCTGAGTGTAATTAACCAGAGTGCAATTACTGTGATGAAGGGACAAGGCCTTGTGGGAATTGTAGTGCCTGCGATGAGGTGCCTATGGGGAAGTGAGACCACTAGTGGAGACCCAGGGAAACAACAAGGAGACCAGGAGGGAGGTGGATCAGCGGAGGGCCGGGGGAGGGACAGAGGGCCAGGTAATAGAGGGTAACAGAGACAGGTAGTGCAAAAAAACTAAAACAACAACAAGGAAACCAGTAGGGAGGAGGACCGACGGAGGACAAGGGGGAGGGACGGAAGGACAGGTCCACAGAAGGAAACAGATAGAAAAATATAAATAAATAAACAAAACACAAGACCAGGAAGGAACAGAAAGTTCGGGGCCCAGGGCCGAGCCGACAAGGCAAGTATCCTGGGTGGATCAGGTGGAACTGGAGCCATGCGGTCGAGACAGAAGCCCACCAGGGCGGCGCAGAAGACCACCACATCCATGCGGTCGAGACAGAAGCCCACCAGGGTGGCACAGAAGACAAGTCAACAGTGACTTGACCCTACTCTGGAGTGTCAACGGTGACCTGACCCGACTCTGGAGTGTCAACGGTGACCTGACCAACTCTGGAGTGTCAACGGTAACCTGACCCGACTCTGGAGTGTCAACGGTGACCTGACCCGACTCTGGAGTGTCAACGGTGACCTGACCCGACTCTAGAGTGTCAACGGTGACCTGACCCGACTCTGGAGTGTCAACGGGAACCTGACCCGACTCTGGAGTGTCAACGGGAACCTGACCCGACTCTGGGGTGTCAACGGGAACCTGACCTGACTCTGGAGTGTCAACGGTGACCTGACCCGACTCTGGAGTGTCAACGGTGACCTGACCTGACTCTGGAGTGTCAATGGTGACCTGACTCGACTCGGGAGGGTCAACTGTGGCTGTCATCTTGTGTAGAGGCACTGGAAAGGCGGCCATCGTGTGCCATGGCTCTGGGCCGGTGGCCCTCTTGTGCAGTGGCGCTGGGCTGGCGGCCACCTTGCGCAGTGGCGCTGGGCTGGCAACCACCTTGTGCTGCAGTGCTGGGCTGACGGCCATCTCGTGCAGTGGGGCTGGGCTGGCGGTCCTCCTGTCTGTAGATCCCGGTCTAGAGGCGGCCATCCCACCGGGAGAGACAGGTGTGGTTGGGGTAACCCACGGAGACCGATGTAGGTACAAAATGAACCCCCAAAAATCAAAGGCGTCCAGCTGAACAATTTCCCTTTCTGGCAAAGGGTTATCCAGACCGGTGTTGAAAAGGTCTTTCAGGGCCGCATCATTATATTCTATTCAACCCACCAGGCTCCAGAACACTTTTGCCTCTCCACCCACCTCATTCCCCTTTTGACGGAGGGGGGTTAATTTGAGGAATTTCACCCTCCGCTCCTCCACACTGGCTAGGGAATGGACACAAAGTCCCACACCGCTGGATCTAGACATGATGGAGTCTTTCTGTAACGATTGGGAACACAGGAGACGAGAGATCCAAAAGCAGTGTGATTTTTATTGGGTATTCCAAAATCAAAATCCAAAAACAGGCAAAAGGTCATAACCAGAAACATCCATCCAGAAAACAAAACAAACAGGAAACAGGAAACAGGAAACACAAAGGAATGCGAGGAAACTAGCTGGCAAGAATGTAAAGACTCCCTCAAACAAACAGAAATCGGCCGGTTTAAATAGGCAGGGTAATGACTATGAAGTGAAGACACCTGAGTGCAATTAACTGGAGTGCAATTACTGTGATGAAAGGAAAATGCCTTGTGGGAATTGTAGTGCCTGCGGTGAGGTGCCTATGGGGAAGTGAGACCACTAGTGGAGACCCAGGGAAACACAGACCAGACACAGACTTTATTATTAATCCACAAATAAAAGTATACAGAAAATGCAACTTAAATAATCAAATGAATAGTAACAATAGGCTACAACCAACTGTATTTAATGAACTGTGCCCAAAATGTAATGACCTTATATATAAATATATATATATATATATATATATATATATTTTTTTTTTTTTTTTTTTTTTTTTTTTTTTTTTTTTTAACTAAAATTGCTCTTTAAAGAATTTAAAACACTAAATTAAAATTTTAAACTCAATTAAAAAAGAAAAATGAATAAATAAATTATCGACCATAAGGGCTACTTAAGAATTATGCATGCTAATCAAATTATCCCATGTAAGGGAAACAGGTCAATTTAGGTCGTAGGGAATAATTTAAGATTTTAAAGGGAATTTGGACAGAATCACTAAGATGGACGGCTGATCACTGAGATGGCCATTGATTCATTGAACGAGCCATATAGCATAAACTGTGCAATGGATATTAATATCCAAAGTGTACTGAAAACTCAGCACAGTAACAAGATCGGCAGTTTAAGACATTATCTTGTGAGCACGAAACACAAGATACTTTTCTTTTCAATATGAATAAGGCTTTACTAGATAAATCTAAGTCATAAGCAAATCTAACACATAAGCACACACACACTCACACAAGTCGCAGCAAGAGAGAAAGTTAGGAAATAATAAGTTTAAGAGAATGAAAATGTGAAATTCTACAGCAATACGTGACATTGCATAGACATGAACAACCATCAATCACTTAATTAACCCTCACATTGAGTCGTCAATGAGGTTAAAATTATATTAGCTCACTACACCAGTTTAGATCAGAGTCTGGAGGTAAGTTACTTGAATTGCCTGTGTAAAGGGGGTTTCCTTTTGTTGTAATTGAAAAAGGGGTTCCCTGAGGTTGCTGATTGGCTGGAAGTTCAGTAGTCGTTGAAGTGACATCTTGGGAAGCCCGAGTAGCATGGACATCCAAACTATAAAATCATATGAATGTGTGCGGAGAGGACCAACCCACCGCATCACAAACCTTTTGTAAGGGGGCACCCCTTGCTAAAGCACTAGAGGAGGCGACACCCTTTGTGGAGTGAGCTCTAAGGCAAAGCAGGGAGGCATCTGTCGTTAGCAGTCTGTGATGACACGGTGTCCCTAGAGTGGGACCCAAGGCAAGGAACCCAAGGCAAGTGAAGCCATGAAACCTGACACCTTTTGATACTGAAGAACAGTGCGATCTTGGCCTAGCCTGACCTTGCTCATGGTCTGCCGAATAGGGATGGGTATCGTTAAGGTTTTAACGGTATTACTACTCTTACTGATACTGCTTAACGGTCTGGTTCTTTGATGGTATTCTTATCGGTACTTTGTGTTGTGTGCATGGTTTATATATCTATATATATATATATATATATAAAAGTTTGCAAGACCAAGTGGTCTTACTTGGCAAAGGTTAAAGTTACCCGTGTAATGGCTAATGTTGAGTTGTTGATTGGAAACGATGCTCCCAAGTTGATGGAGCTTTGGGAAGTCATAAACGTTCATGGGGATGGCCCTTATACTATAAGAATGGAATGTAACCTGGTGATTTATATAAGAGACTGTTGCTGTGTTGTCCACCCATACTAGGACATGACAGCCCCTCAAAAGGTTTGGAGGAAATATTTCAGAGCCAGAAATACGGCCATCAGCTCGAGGCAATTGATGTGCCAATCGTGCTGATGACCCCCCCCCCCCCCCCATTCCCCTTGAGCTGGGTGGCCATCCAAGACCGCTCCCCAGCCCATCATGGAGGCATCTGTCGTCAGCATTCTGTGATGACACGGTGTCCCTAGAGTGGGACCCAAGGCAAGGAACCCAAGGCAAGTGAAGCCATGAAACCTGACACCTTTTGATACTGAAGAACAGTGCGATCTTGGCCTAGCCTGACCTTGCTCATGGTCTGCCGAATAGGGATGGGTATCGTTAAGGTTTTAACGGTATTACTACTCTTACTGATACTGCTTAACGGTCTGGTACTTTGATGGTATTCTTATCAGTACTTTGTGTTGTGTGCGTGGTTTATATATATATATATATATATATATATATATATATATATATATATATATATATATATATATAAACCACGCATGGTTTATATCATATGTATATATATATATATATATATATATATATATATATATATATATATATATATATATATATATATATATAATGTTTGCAAAATGTGGCCATTGGATATTTTGTAAACTAACTTGAAGTTCTGTGCATTTAACCCCTTACTAGTAACCCCCCTTTTTTGGCATGGAGACAGAAATTACATACCCAAAATAAAAAGGTTTCTGCTCATGATTCTTTCTGACTAGATACATAATCAACCTTTGTTCACAAAGCTGACACTTTAAAGCTTACTGTTCAGGAATCAGAATCACTCAGACTGTTATGATAATAGAGATATATAAGCTCAAACATAAAAACAAAAACAAATATATAAAAAAAAAAAAAAAACATTTTTTAAATGTATTTTTAAAATTGTTGATGTAGGATATGAGTTTGAAAACACAGTGTAGCTAAGGCCACAAGTCTTCCAAAACTTCATAAAAAATGTCATAATCGAATCTGTAAAACTGTGAATTTTATTAAATATTTTCTAAGGCCATGTCATGTATGTTTTTAGAGAAGGCTAATCAGATTGATTTATGGCCCTTGTCATCCCTGTAAGATCTCACATGTAAACTCTCCTGCGTATTTTGTATGTGTGTTGGCTTTGCAAAACTCCCCGATTCATTGCTCAAATATCGAAGCTAGAGTCTTTAAACTTTCAATTGATGCACAGTTTGTCCAGATCAAGTAAGACAGTGATGTTTAATGTGCTGTGAAAATGTAACAATAATAAACTGGGGCCGTCTGCGATGTTTGCACGTAAAGGGGTTAATTATATTGAATCCAATGACAGAGGAGATTGAATCTGCTATATGTAGTAAAATGGAAAATCAAGTATTGGCAATGGATCCTCCTTTGGCATCTTCGGTGCCGTATCAGGACAATCATCAGCAGACTTGGCAGAAATGTACAGACTTGAAAAGTCAGACTTCTCAGCATTTGTCAGTTCAATCTCAAGGACCTCTTGCACTCTATAGAATTTCTCAACAAACATCAGTTCAGTCTCATGTACCTCTTGCATCTGATGGGACTTCTCAGAATCTATAAATTCAATCTCATGGACCTCTTGCACCCTATACGATTTCTCAGCATGCATCAGTGCAACCTCATGGATGTATTGCACCCGATCAGACATCAGTTCAGTCTCATGGACAGCTTGCATCTCATGTTCTCAGCCACAAATCGACATTCAGGGTGGTGACATTGTCACCATAATGCAAACAGCAACATTGAACATCATTACCAGCAAGAGACATTCCCTTGTTTGATGGAGATCCTCTTCAGTATGTTTCATTTATAAGAGCATTTGAAAAGGAAGTGGAGGAGAAGGCAAGTCATAGTGATTGCTTGTATTATCTGGAACAGTTTACTAGGGGGCAGCCTATGGAGCTGATCTGTAACTATGCTAAGGCAAAACAGTTATTTGAGGAACATTTTGGCAATAAGTATAAGATCAACACTGCTTATTTAGAAAGAGCCTTATCTTGGCCCTCAATAAAGGTGGAGGATGTAAATGCTTTGCAGTATTAAGCTCTCTTGCAATGTCACTGAGGAGCTGCAGTATCTTCAGGAGTTAGATAATGCCAAGCAATATGAGAGTCATTATATATATATATATTTGTTATCAATCTATGAGTTGCTGCATATAACATTCTGGAAACTACTGAATGCAGAGCTTTGTTCAAAGATAGCATGAGGCCTGTTAATCAGGCAAAGATACGTCCAGAAACTACTAAGGATATGAGAACAGAATTGCCATCAAATAATTCTAAAGTAATTTCCATTATGTTTGTGTTGTGCTAAGCATCATGTATAGGAGTACTGTCCACAATTTAAAAGGATGAAGCATATGGAAAAGATGGAATTTCTAAAAGAGAAAGAGCTGTGCTTTGGTTGCTTAACCCTTTAGGCGCCAGAGGTTTTATCATTAAACGTTTGATCTTAATTTCAAAAGGCTATATCTTAAAAGTAATAAAAGATAGATACTTTCTGTCAATTATAAAAATGTTAAGGATGACCCAATGTTTATGTAGGGATTACATTTTCCCATATAATCTGCATATTATGACATCATATGGTGGTCATCTTGAATTATATAATTTTCATGAAAATTCATGTGTTTAACACTAGAACTACCAAGGCAGTCATTTTGACCGTTTTAAAGATTTGCAATGTAATAACTTTGTTGAAATATAACCCATATAACTACAGTTCCATGACTTTTCTTAATGTAAATTTTATTTTAACATTGTTATTTTATGAAAATTACAAAACACAAAAGAGTTCTGAGTATTTCTACCTTGAATGGCCATAGCGGTCAATTTGACCGCACATATTACAGGCGTTGTATCGCCTCAGCGCTTTTTCCAGTCGTTAAAGATGTGCGTAGCTGTTGCCTAGCAACCTTTCTCTGGCAGTTTTGTATGCTTTTGCTAAGCTAAAACGTAGCTTTACCGTCAAAATGGCAACAAGAAAGAAAATGACTGTCACTGAGGTTTTATCCTTGCTTGAGAACATTGATGATGCAGAGTCTGATGGAGGAGCAGAGAGCGATGTCTCTTGGTCTCTTGACAGTTCGTCTGACACTGATTCTGAGAGTGATTCAGAGTTTATTATCTGTCCTAATATAACATAACTATTTATTCATTCTAGATTTCATTAGAGGCTGCATAAAATTGTTTCCGATTCGTGTGGTCCAAACATTTCCGATAATGCTAAAGCATTGTAAACTCTAAAAGTCAAAATGTATTGAATAAAGACAGAAGTAATCATTTCCAAAATTCACAATATGTTTTTATCTAACAAAATATTCTGCTTCATTTTATATTTGTTGACATTTCGACTTTCAAAAACAACATTTCAACTGCGGTGAAAAACTTTGATCTCCAGCTTGCCGGATGCAAATTGCGGAAAGCAAATTGCGGCATGCACTTTTGTGAGAGGTCTAGTAGCTCTTACACAATAATATCACGAACATATTATATTATGTATGCTTAAATTACCCCACATTTTTTCATAAGACATGACCATAGAAAGCTTTGAAGTAAATATAACATGACAAAAATGACATTCACTGCTGTCTGGTATGAACAGTCAAAATGACTGCTATTGGCAGTTCTAGTAGTTATAGAATTCCGGTAGTGCTAGTGTTAAATGATAAAATGAAGCACTTCTTTCCCCCCAAAATGTCCCTCACTTTCTGTGTGCTATATTTCACAATACTGAATGCTCAGGTAAATAGTAAGTAGTAAACAAACTGTGTAAATCATTACTAATAAATGGTAGAAAAAAACCAAATGCATGTAGCGGTTGGGATTTTCAGTTGACTACATGCAGCAGGCACTCTGATTCCATGTATGGGGCACATATGTATTATTTATATGACACACAAACACAAGTAGACAAGAACTATTTAGTGCAAAAGCTCTGCCCCGTGTCCCATCGCCTCTGCTCCTGCTACGAGCAGCGCGACCAGATCTGCCTCTCATGCACACCGAGTATGCACAGGTCGGACTACTGTCATTGTCAATGCGACTCACCACCCTGCCTCCACGTTGCCCCTTAACTGTCCTATGAATACTTCAACCTCGTCTTACATACCCAGTGGCATTAGACAAAGACTCCACTACAATACTGTCGCCGCGATTGCAGAGAGACACACGGTCAGACGACAAAGCTATGTCTATGTCCATCCATGGATC
>NC_068411.1:144943-171562 GCF_023724105.1 Carassius gibelio | reverse complement strand
CACCAAGGCCAGATATGTACCCCCCTTGATACTCACGGGAATTTGGTACTCGCCAGCCTGACCGGGGGTGGCCCGTGGGTCGTCCGGGACCCGGACCATCATCTCCACCTCCATCACTGGGCACCTGTCCACGAAATGCTCCGGGTCCCCGCAACGCCAACAGGCCAGCCCAGACCTACCCGCCGCCCCAATGGCAGGGAGTGGAGAGGGGAATTGGCATGGAGAGAACGGAGAGAGGGAAGTACAGTCCCCTCCCGCAGCCCCTTGTATTCGTGAAGCGGCCTTGGTCCGTCCCGCTCCGCCCCCGGGGTGGGACACGAGGAGGGCCAGGTGGACGGGACCTAGGGAGAGGGACAGGGCGAGAGAGAGAGGGGGGAGAGAGAGAAGGGGAGAGAGAGTTAGTAGGTGGGGGTGTGCCGACCCCTGGGCACGCCACCATGTGGTCCTCCGCCAGGTGGATGGCCGATTCCAGCGACGCGGGGCGGTGGCACTGGACCCACTCGGCCGTCTTCTTGGGGAGCCGAGTGATGAACTGCTCCAGCACCACCAGATCGACGACACGCTCCACGTCGCTTCCCTTGGCCAGTAGCCACTTGCGGCAGGAGTCCCGGAGCTGTTGGGCCAACGCCTCAGCGTGAACCTCCCGATCGAACCAGCCCCGGAACCTCTCGCGGTCCTCCTGCTGGGCCTGGACGATGGCCTGGAACCGTCGCTCCTGATCGGTCCTCAGATCCAGCAGCTCCTGGTGTTGCTCGCGGTGGAGGACCGCGAGGGAAGAAACGATGTCGCAAGCGGCGTGGAGGACGGGCTTTGCATGGCGGCGGCAGCGGTCCGTCTTCCTTCCCGGGTTTCGGCACCAGTGTTGTGAGTTCGTGTGGGTAAGGAAGAGGACAAGGGGTCGGCTGGACTGCTAACGTATTTATTAACATAAATTAAACAAAAACTTTTCTAACACCATATGGTGACTTCTATTATGCTGCGTTCACTCGGTGCTTTCGCTTTCCGGCTTCCGGTTTCCGGTCTCGATTCCCGTCAGCAGTCCCACTCTCTCTCACTTGCTTCCGTCTCTCCTGGCGTTTTATACCCTCTCCACGCCAATTACTAGAACGAGCAACAGGTGATAATAATTTCTGCCCAAACCACTCACTTACCGCTCGTCTCCTGATCCTCTCTCCCGCTGCAGACTTCGCTAAACCACGCCCCCTTGCCACAATCATCAATATCAAGAAGGCGATTAGCACATCCTCAAGTAATGCAGAGGTCAGACAGATAAGGCCACAATATCAAAAAGATACTATGTCTATTTTTGAAGCAATTGATAGCAAAATTCTGGAAGACATAGTGAAACACCTAAAATTGTCAACCTGCTATCTTGACACACCTCCCATATCTTTTTTCAAAAGTGTGCTTAACTGCTTAGAAGCTGATCTTGTAGAAGTGGTGAACGCCTCACTTCTTCCTGGGACATTTCCAAACTCCTTAAAAACTGCAGTTGTTAATCCCCTCCTGGAAAAGAGCACCATCTTGATAACACCATGTAACGCATTAACCTTCCTAATTATAGTAAGAAGGAGGTGGGAACCTGCGGACAATCAAGTCAAACTTTAATAATCAAAATAAATATAAAACAGCGTGGCAGGCCCTCACGGCCAACTGTCGTGCACATACAAAACCAAAACACAAACAAAAATCCAGGCCTGGTCCTCTCTCGTCCTTCACTGTCGTCGCTCCTGTTTTATATCCTTCCATCTCCTCTGTGGGACTCGAGACCGGTGGGTCGAGCAGGTGTCGCTCATTTCTCAATCACTCCACCGGCCTCGCCCCGTTCTAACGGATCTCGGCCCCGCCCCACTCATCACATACCCCCATCGCCCCTTGCAGGCCAGGGAGGACCGCTCACGGTGACCTGCGGGAACCTCGGGGTAGGACAGATGAGGCGAGAGAAAAGGAGATGGAAGGATGAGGAGCGACAGAGATGAGAGAGGGGAGAAAAAAATTAAAAATAAAGAAATTCCAGTTCCCAGACACGCTGCTGCTCGGCCCTTCACCAGCTGGGTGTTCTCCTCCGCGGTGCCTGGCGGTGGCACTGGATGGCCCTCGGCAGATGGCACGACGCTCCTCCTGTTTTGGGCAGCCGGCAGGAGTCCCCTGTTCCCTGCTCCTCCCCATTCTTGGCGGATGGCAGCAGGCTCTGGCCCCCTGGCGAACGGAGCTGAGTCCTCCGCTCCCTCACAAATGGCAGCCGCCTCTCCACATCATGGGCTACCGGCAGCGAGCTCACCCGTCCCTGGCAACTCACTCCAGCCCACCGCCTCGAGCGTCCATGGCGGCACACTTGCTCACCTGCTCGATGGCACCGCGGATTCACCACAGCGGCGAGGGATTTTCAGCAGCGCGTCCCTCCTTCTCCCGGGCATCGGCACCACTGTAATGCATTAACGGAAACTGGCGGACAATCAAGTCAAACTTTAATAATCAAAATAAACATAAAACAGTGCGGCAGCCCCTTACGGCCGACTGCCATGCACAGACAAGACCGAAACACAAACTAATATCAAGGCCTGGTCCTTTCTCATCCTTCACTGTCGTCACGCCTGTTTTATATCCTTCCATCTCCTCTGTGGGACTCGAGACCGATGGGTCGAGCAGTTGTCGCTCATTTCTCAATCACAACACCGGCCTCACCCTGTCCCCATGGCTCTCGGCCCCGCCCCACTCGTCACACACCATTTTGAGCAATTTTAGACCAACATCTAATCTTCCTTTTATAGGCAAAATTATAGAAAATATCGTTTTTAATCAGCTGAACAAATAATTAAACTCAAATGGATACCTGGAAAATTTTCAATCTGGTTTTCGACCACATCACAGCACAGAGACAGCACTCATTGAGATAATAAATGATATTCACTTAAATTCTGACTCTGCCAAAATATAGGTGCTGGTATTGCTAGATCTCAGTGCTTAGTGTTTGACACAGTCAATCATAACATATTTCTAGAGAGACTGGAAAACTGGGTCGGGCTTTCTGTCACGTTAGGCGACACAGAAAATAAGGAGAGATCCAATTGCAGGTAAGCAGTTTAATATAGGGCAAATCCAGAGGGGTAAACAGTCCAAGCAGGGTCAAAACCAGAATATCCAAACAAAACATTAACGGGACACGAACACAGGGCAAGGCAAAGCAAGACAAGGGCAAGAGTTGACGGACATGTAAAACGCAAAGACATTAAACAAGGACTCCGTAACAAGGACAGAAACAACCCAGGTATTTAAAGACAAGTGCAAACGATGTAAATGAAAACAGCTGAAAACAATGAACAGTGACAATAAAGGGAAGTGAGACCTCTAGTGGACACCCAGTGATACACAGACCAGACACACTGTGACATAACCCCCCCCCCTAAGGAGGAGCTACCAGATGCTCCTCAGACACACCAAACAGAACAAAAAGGGACCAGGAGGGAGGAGGACCGGAGGAGGTTCAGGGGGAGGGATGGAGGGCCAGACAAACTAAGGGGAACAGACAGAAACATAACAGAACTCAAATACACAAAACAGAAGTCCATAAAGGGCATGTTGAGGCGCCCACCAGGGCGGAGCAGAGGACCACCGCAGCCATGTGGTCAAGGCCAGAGCCCTCCAGGGCGGAGCGGAAGAACACCACGGCCTTGTGGTCAAAGTCAGAGCCCTCCAGGGCGGAGCGGAAGACAACCACGGCCTTGTGGTCAAAGCCAGAGCCCTCCAGGGCAGAGCGGAAGACCACCACGGTCTCGTGGTCAAGGCCAGAGCCCTCCAGGGCAGAGCGGAAGACCACCACGTCCGCGTGGTCACCGCCAGAGTCCCCCAGGGCGGAGCGGACGACCACCACGTCCTTGTGGTCAACGTCAAAGTCCCCCAGGGCGGAGCAGATGACCAACACGCCCCCGTGGTTGAGACAGGAGTACTCCAGAACGGAGCCGCAGACCACCCAGTGACTTGACTTGGCTCTGGAGGGTAATCAGTGACTGGCCCTGGCTCTGGAGGGTCATCGGTTACTGGCCCTGGCTCTGGAAGGTCCACAAACACCTGACTCGACTCTGGAGGGTCAACTGGCACCCGACTCGACTTCGGAGGGTCAGCTGGAACCCGACTCGACTCCGGAGGGTCCGCTGGAACCTGACTCAACTCCTTAGAGTCCACCGGAACCTGAATCAACTCCTGAGAGTCCACCGGAACCTGACTCGACTCCTGAGAGTCCACCGGAACCTGACTCAACTCCTGAGAGTCCACCGGAACCTGACTGGACTTCTGAGAGTCCACGGGAACATGACTCGACTCCAGAGAGTCGACCGGAACCTGACTCGACTCGGAGAGTCCACCGGAACCTGACCCGACTCCGGAGAGTCCACCGGAATCTGACTAGACTCTGGACTAGACCCGAGGTGCCTTGGCTTCAGGCACTGTCTCTGGAACGGTCTCGGGCACCGCCTCGGTCAAGGCATCGGGAGCGACCTCGGACACTGCATCGGGAATGGCCTCAGGCACTGCCTCGGTAACGGCCTCGTGAGCGGTCTCGGGCACCGCCTCAGCCTCTGGAACCGCCTCGGCCTCCGGAACAGCATCGGTCACCGCCTCGGCCTCCAGAACAGCATCGGGCACCGCATCGGGAATGACCTCGGGCACCGCCTCGGCATCGAGCACCACCTCGGGAATGTCCTCCTGGACAGCAGCGGCCCGCCCGGGAACGTCCTCCTGGACGACAACGGCCCGCTCGGGAACGTCCTCCTGGACGACAGCGGCCCGCCCGGGAACGTCCTCCTGGACGGCAACGGCCCGCTCGGGAACGTCCTCCTGGACGACAGCGGCCCGCTCGGGAACGTCCTCCTGGACGATATCGCCCGCTCGGGAACGTTCTCCAGGCCTTGAGGAACGGTAGGCGCCCGTCTCCTCGTCCTCCGTCCTCTATGACGGCAAGTCGGTGGCACCTGGACTGATGACTCAGCCGTTGAGTTGGCCATCTTGTGCTGTGGCACTGGGCTGGCGGTCATCTTGTGCTGTGGCTTTAAGCTGGCGGTCATCTTGTACTGTGGCGCTGGGCTGGCGGCCATCTTGTGCTGTGGCGCTGGGCTGGCGGTCCTTTTGTGCTGTGGCGCTGGGTTGGCGGCCATCTTGTGCTGAGGTGCTGGCTCAGCAGCCATCTTGTGCTGTGGCGCTGGGCTGGCAGCCAACTTGTGCTGTGGCGCTGGGCTGGCGGCCATGTTGTGCTGAGGAACTGGCTTAGCAGCCATGACGTGAACCGTCTTGGGAACTTCTAGGATCCTTGATAGCATCTCGAAGTAGTCGAGAAGGGTGTCAGCGGCCATCTCGGGCGTTGGTGCTGAGCTGGCAGCCATCTTGCCCTGTGGGGTGAGGCTGGCTTCCATCTGGCCTCGTGGTGCGGGGTTGGTGGTTATGCACCGCAGCGGCGTTGGGTCGGCGGCCAACTTATGCTGTGCTTCCTCTCACCCACCTCCTCCTCGACGACCTCCCCTGGTCCCGCGAAACACGACCAGGCGGGTTCCTTCAAAGGGACCGCCTCTCTCCCGCTCGATGGCTGGGGAAGAAGCGTGAAACGACATACCACTGGATCTCGTTGTGGACGGAGTCCTTCTGTCACGTGAGGCGACACAGAAAACAAGGAGAGATCCAATTGCAGGTAAGCAGTTTAATATAGGGCAAATCCAGAGGGGTAAACAGTCCAAGCAGGCTCAAAACCAGAATATCCAAACAAAACATTAACGGGACACGAACACAGGGCAAGGCAAAGCAAGACAAGGGCAAGAGTTGACGGACATGTAAAACGCAAAGACATTAAACAAGGACTCCGTAACAAGGACAGAAACAACCCAGGTATTTAAAGACAAGTGCAAACGATGTAAATGAAAACAGCTGAAAACAATGAACAGTGACGATAAGGGGAAGTGAGACCTCTAGTGGACACCCAGTGATACACAGACCAGACACACTGTGACACTTTCTGGGATGGTACTCAAATGGTTCAGGTCATACTTAGAAGAGAGGGGATATTATGTGAGTCTAGGAGACCATAAGTCTAAGTGGACGTCCATGACATGGGGAGTCCCACAAGGGTCAATTCTTGCACCGCTCTTGTTTAGCCTGTATATGCTCCCACTTAGTCAAATAATGAGAAAGAACCAAATTGCCTATCACAGCTATGATTAGATTAGATTAGATTAGATTAGATTAGATTAGATTAGATTAGATTAGATTCAACTTTATTGTCACTGCACATGTAGGTACAAGGCAACGAAATGCAGTTAGCATCTAACCAGAAGTGCAATAAGCAGTAAGTACAGAATAAAGGTCTATAATATGTACAATAACTATACAGGTAAGTATTATGGACATAATTTACAGATATTAAATACTATAAGCACGATATACAGATAGGTGTACTATGAACATACTATACAGATGGGCTATGTAAAAGTGTATGTACACTATAGGCAGAACTATGAACTTAATTTACAGTATTGCAATGGACAGTAAAGTGCATAGAAAATATTCAAGTGTGCAAATGGACTATACAGTGTTCCTGGATGAACAGGCAGTAGTGCAAGTAATAACAAGTTACTGTTTTTTGCTTGATGTGAATAAATAAATAAATCAGTCAGAGTGTTGAAGAGGGGGAGGAGTCTATGTGTGTGGTGTGGGGGGTGTTGAGGGGTGTCAGAGGGCAGAGTTCAGCAAGGAGACAGCTTTAGGGAAAAAGCTGTTCCTGAATCTTGTGGTCCTTGTCCGGAGGCTCCTGAAACGCCTCCCGGAGGGGAGGAGGTTAAACAGTCCGTGGTCAGGGTGAGAGGAGTCCTTGAGAATGCTGCGAGCTCGACGTAGACAGCGTTTCCTCTGGATGTCCTCAAGAGCAGGAAGCAGTGTCCCTGTGATTCGTAGGGCAGTTTTCACCACCCTCTGCAGTGCTTTGCGGTCAGCCACTGAACAGTTCCCATACCAGACTGTGATGCAACTGGTCAGGATGCTCTCGATCGCACACCGGTAAAAGCTCACCAGGATGGTTGAAGACAGCTGGTTCTTCTTCAGTGTCCTGAGGAAGAAAAGGTGCTGGTGAGCCTTCTTGACCAGGCTGGAGGTGTTTGTGGCCCAGGACAGTTCCTCCGAGATGGTGGTTCCCAGGAACTTGAAGCTGGAGACACGTTCAACAACCATCCCATTAATGTTGATGGGGTCATGAGTGCTTGCTTTCTTCCTGAAGTCCACAATGAGCTCCTTGGTCTTATTGGTGTTAAGGAGGAGGTTATTGTCAGCACACCATGTGGCCAGGTGCTGTATCTCTTCCCTGTAGGCAGTCTCATCGTTGTCTGTGATGAGGCCAATCACCCTGGTGTCATCTGCAAACTTAATGATGGAGTTGGATCCATTCACAGGCTTGCAGTCGTGGGTGTAGAGGGAGTAGAGGAATGGGCTCAGCACACAGCCCTGTGGTACGCCAGTGTTAAGTGTGATTGTGGTGGAGTGGGTGTGGCCTGACCGAACATGCTGAGGCCTGTTGGTCAGAAAGTCCATAATCCAGTTGCAGAGGGAGGTGTTAATGTCCAGGTCTCCAAGTTTAGGGTCAGCTTGGAGGGAATGACGGTGTTAAATGCTGAACTGAAGTCAACAAACAACATCCTAACATACGTGTTGTTATGGTCCAGGTGTGTGAGTGCAGAGTGAAGCACTGTGCATACTGCATCCTCTGTGCTCCTATTTCTGCGGTAGGCAAATTGGTGTGGGTCCAGTGTGGGTGGGAGGCAGTCTTTGAGGTGTGCTAGGAAGCACTTCATAATGATGGGTGTGAGTGCTATGGGCGAATAGTCATTGAGGCACGTTGGGGAGGAGTGTTTCGGTACTGGCACAATGGATGTGGACTTAAAACATGTTGGCACAGTTGCTTGGGTGAGGGACAGGTTGAAAATGTCTGTGAAGACCCCTGCAAGCTGCTCTGCACATGCCCTAAGCACACGTCCAGGAATGCCATCAGGGCCAGCAGTCTTGCGTGCGTTGATCTGGCTCAGTGCAGTGTGGACATCTGTGGAGGTGAGTTTGAGAGGGTGGTGTTCTGCTGAGGCTGAGATTTTGGTGGCCGTCTCCTTGCTGTCACTGTTGAAGCGAGCATAAAAGTCATTTAGTTTGTTAAGGAAGGAGACGTCCATGACCGTTGGTGTGGAGTTGCTTGACTTGTAGTCACTGATGATCTGGATGCCCTGCCACATGCGTCGGGGGTCAGAGTTGGAAAAATATTCCTCTACTTTCAGCTTGTAGTGTACTTGGCCTTTTTGATGCCCCTTTTCAGGTTAGCCCTGGATTTACTGTAGGCCTGAGCGTCGTCTGACCTGAAGGCAGTGTTGCGGGCTTTCAGCAGAAGTCACACCTCCTTCATCCATGGCTTCTGATTAGGGTATGTTGTTATCTGTTTTTCTGTTGTTACACTGTCAATGGTGGAGTTGATGTGATCCAGTACATAGGAGGTGTAGATATCAATGTCCGTGTGAGAGCCACAGGCAGCCTGTGAAGCAAACATAGTCCAGTCAGTGTGTTGAAACCTGTCTTGAAGTAAAGAGTCTGCTCCAGTTGGCCACACTTTGATGGTCCTCACTGATGGCTCCACACGGTTGATGAGGGGTGAATACTTAGGGGTGAGAAACAAAGATAGGTGATTAGACTGTCCGAGGTGGGGGAGGGGGCTTGCGATGTAAGCTCCATTAATGTTTGTATAAACATGATCCAAAGTTTTGTCTCCTCTGGTGTGGCAGAAAACATGCTGGTGAAATTTGAGGAGTAGTGTTTTTAATTTGCAGTGATTAAAATCACTATGCTGATGATACCCAGATTTACCTAGCCTTATCTCCAAATGACTACAGCCCCATTGACTCCCTCTGCCAATGCATTGATGAAATTAACAGTTGGATGTGCCAGAACTTTCTTCAGTTAAACAAGGAAAAAACTGTCAAAGTCATTGCATTTGGAAGCAAAGATGAGGTTTTCAAGGTGAATGCATACCTTGACTCTAGGGGTCAAACAACAAAAAATCAAGTCAGGAATCTTGGTGTGATTCTGGAGACAGACCGTAGTTTCAGTAGTCATGTCAAAGCAGTAACTAAATCAGCATACTATCATTTAAAAAACATTGCAAGAATTAGATGTTTTGTTTCCAGCCAAGACTTGGAGAAACTTGTTCATGCCTTTATCACCAGCAGGGTGGACTATTGTAATGGGCTCAAAGGGGCTAATAGGCCTTAAAGGCCTATTAATATGATGGTAAGAAAGAAGATCAAACAAGTGGTCTGGAACTAAACCATCCAGAAAATTTTAAACAAACAGTAATAACTTAAAACTGTGTCGCGTAGAACTTGATGCAAACTAGCCAGAACAGGAGTGATAATTTGACACTTTCTAGTTCCTTCCAAAAGTCTGGCCAAGGTAAAGGGGTCGATCATCTGTTTCTTGTGGTCTTGTCCTGGTGGTTGTCTGAGACAAGGTCTTTACAGGGGATCTGCATCTGGGGCTCTAGTTGTCCTGGTCTTCGCTGTCTTTCAGAGATGTAGAGGTTCTTTCTAGGTGCCAATCCACCATCTGGTCTGGATACGTTCTGGATCCGGGTGGCTGCAGTGACCCTCTGACTTGGATACAGACTGAATCTGGTGGCTACAGTAACCTTGGAATAAGACAGAAACAGACTAATATTAGCGTAGATGCCATTCTTCTAATGATGTAGCAAGTACATCGGGTGTTATAGGAAGTGTTCCCAGTTCCGGGTTACCTATTTAATGCAGCCTAAAAATCTTTTAACGGATTTGGATATTAGAAGCATATTAGAGTGTTATGTGTAAGCCAGGTTAGAGTTTTGAGAACGCAACAGATGTGGGAGATTATAATGTAAGAATTGCTCATTCAAGTACTGAGGTACTAAACCATTCAGGGATTTATAATTAATAAGCAAGATTTAAAAACCTATACGATGTTTAATAGGGAGCCAGTGCAGTGTGGAACGAACAGGGCTAATATGATCATACTTCCTGGTTCTAGTAAGAAATCTAGCTGCTGCATTTTGGACTACCTGGAGTTTGTTTACCAACCGTGCAGAACAACCACCCAATAAAGTGTTACAATAATCTTACCTTGAGGTCATAAATGCAATTCAACGATATCGCTGTAGATGAAGTGACCCCAACTAAGCAAGCCAGAGGCGACAGTGGCAAGGAACCGAAACTCCATCTGTGACAGAATGGAGAAAAAAACCTTGGAAGAAACCAGGCTCAGTTGGGGGGCCAGTTCTCCTCTGACCAGACGAAGCCAGCAGTTTAATTCAAGGCTGCAGCAAAGTCAGATTGTGCAGAAGAATCATCTGTTTCTTGTGGTCTTGTCCTTGTGGTCGTCTGAGACAAGGTATTTACAGGGGATCTGTATCTGGGGCTCTAGTTGTCCTGGTCTCCGCTGTCTTTCAGGGATGTAGAGGTCCTTTCTGTTGAACAGTGTTGAACAGATGTGTGTCTGGGTATGCTTAGGACCATCCTGTCAAGTTTGGTGTCTCTATGATTTACAGTGTAAGGTCTATGTAATTTACAGTGTATAATATACATACACTTTTAGGGAACAAGAAGAAGAAGAAAATCAGTACATTTGCAAGGTTTCCAGCACCTTTTCTAGAACCATTTTCAAAGAAAAACTTTACATTTTCTACTTTCATTAGGTACAAATGCTTTTGTATTTACAGATTTACTAATATCTGACAATGAAGCCAATAGAAAAAGGCATAGAAAAAGTCACTGGAAAATACGTCAGAATAAAATGAAGGAAGTAACCAGCCTCAGAGAGGAGGAGGGGCTTGTGTAATTTACATTCTTTGCACACTGCATTTTATACATATTCTCTTCCCTGTGATGTGACACTGAAATTAGACCTCTATTAACAACTCCGTGTTTTCCTCTCTTTACGCAATGTTTTACAGCTGTATCAGAACCAGTGTACCGCTTAGGTGTCATATCAAGACCAGGAACATAATTCACCTCAAAGAGACCCAACAGCAAATCATAGTATGCCAATACATTTCCCTGTCAGAGCTCAGCCAATAGGTGGTGACCATTAGATCACGCATATCATGCTGTTGGCCAATGGCATGGCAAAGGCAATGTCTAAAGTGTAGCATCTTAAATGGCTGCTGCATTGCTGCTTGGGATCTAGGGTAAACATTCAGAAAGTAGAAAAAAAAAAGGTTCAGAAATGTGTTTTTTACCTCTGTGCAGTATTATATATATATAAATAAATAAACATCGGGAAAGGTCAAAACCCTTTTAAAACTGTCTCAGTTTATTCTGTCTCTTCATGTTATTCCAGACAGACTGATGATGATGAGATCAGATCTCTGTGTGGAGCACTGGCTGCTGTCAGACTCCTTGTGCAAACGATAATGTCACTAATAAAACTAATGGAAAAGGGAATATTTTGAAATGTACTGATATTTGCAACTGACACACTACAGCAAAAGATAGACTGGCTTAAAACCATGGTTCAAGACTTTTGCACAGTGGTATATCAATAGCTGACAAATTAGCAAAAAAACTGTGTTGAATCATAATGACAAAAGATAGATTGCCCTTGGAAAAAATTAAGATAGAAATGATTACATTTATTAATTAAAAGTGACAATTCCAAATATTGACAAAAGATTTGGGATACATAAATTAAAGGCAGAGGATATTAGAGAGAATACTCACTGACAAAATCAATTAAGACTATAGTATTTAGAAGTAAAAAAAAAAAAAAAAAAGTTATGTTTTTAAGGTGCACAAGACACAATAACACAACACATTTCTAATGAATAGGTTATTGTGTTAATGCAGATTAATGTGATGCAAGGAAATGAAAAGCATGTACAAAAAAAAAAAAAAACCTAGGAATTTTTGTGAAGAAAATATTTTCATGTATATATTAACGAAACAGTAAGAGAATTGGCTAATAAATACTCATTTTGAAATTGTTAGGGCATCAAATTGTTATTTATTTATTTATCTAACTATTTATTTGCATTATACTGTCCTTATTAGGAGAAAATAAGAAGTCTCTTACACACTCCAACACAGTAGGTGGCGGTATTCACTTTGGATGCTGTTGTTTACCCGGCGATGAGAACAGAGCGTCGCGCGCTGTAGCGGTTGCGCAGTCGGTGCGAGCTCGTGCGAGGTCTGCTGTCAGTCACCGGGAGACCGCCATGTCCAAAGAGGTAAAAACCCCCCAAAATATTGTGGTTTTATCATATATATTGCGATATAACAGTTATGCATTTTGTGATAGCCATGAAGTCAAATGTAAAAGAGTGAGATAATTTAATTACAGAAATTATTTCTTGGTAAAAGCTCCAATTTCCTTGCGGCTTCCTCTAATGTCTTTGTTCGCAGCCGAGGTTCGTGTAGATACATGAGTTAAAACGCAATTCCTTTGTTTTGAATTGTTTCAACCCTTCATTATGTTATCACTTGTGCTTTCCTGAGATCAGTTTTTATTGGAGTAAATGTGTTTTTCCATCGGCTTTTAAAAATATATAACGTTAGATACATTTTATTCGTTGCGGTGCTGTAGGCCGCACTACTGCAGATGCGCTCCTGCATCAGCGAGCGATTTTATCCACACAATATGAAAAGTGCATTGGCAGTTTTGATGTTGATAAATTAAAAAGGTAGTTCAGATTGCATCCTTTGCATTAAAGAAACTTGTTTTTCAGTGCTCCTTTGGTTTGTGTTTTTGCAAAACGGTTGCAGGGAAAACGCCTAACGTTAGATAGCTCTTTTTAAAAATGCTTTTTCTGTTTGAATAGGTAGTCGGTTTCTGTTTATGCAACGTTGTCATGTAATTAAATTATTATTATTTTTTTCTCTCTCACAGCAACAGACCCCCCGTGAGCCTGAGCAGCTCCGAAAGCTCTTTATCGGGGGCCTCAGTTTTGAGACAACAGATGAGAGTCTAAGGGCCCACTTCGAGCAATGGGGGACTCTTACAGACTGTGTGGTGAGTACATCTGCGTGCATTCACATGCTAATGAACGAGAGCAGGCTCTGAGACCAGCTGCTTATGTCTTTTCTTTACTCCTGTCTACTCACAGGTGATGAGGGACCCCAACACAAAGAGGTCGAGGGGTTTTGGGTTTGTGACCTATAGTTCGGTGAATGAGGTGGATGCGGCGATGGATGCTCGTCCGCACAAAGTGGATGGAAGAGCTGTTGAACCCAAGAGGGCAGTGTCTAGAGAAGTAGGTGTTAATTCTGAGAGACCTTACAGTCTGTGTTCCTGTGTATAAATCAAATTAAATAAGATTTTTTGTTATTTGTTATACTGATATTTGTGAATGAATTACACACACACACATATATATATATATATATATTTATTTTATTTGTGTATATATATTTGTATATTGCAATAATTGCTCGTACAATGTTTTCAGGACTCGAGCAGACCAGGTGCTCACTCCACTGTTAAAAAAATGTTTGTGGGTGGAATCAAAGAAGACACGGATGAGGAACATCTGCGCGAGTATTTCAGCCAGTTTGGTAAAATTGACGAGGTGAACATCATGACTGAGAAGAACAGTGATAAGAGGAGGGGCTTCGCCTTCATAACATTTGATGACCATGATGCTGTTGACAGGATTGTCAGTAAGTGTCTGCCACTCTTTTGTGTCCACAATATATAGCAGTTTTAGCCCACAATTACAAGTTGGCATTTGAACCGTACCTCGGTTTTAAAGTCACAGTTCGGTTCATTTTCGGTACAGTAAGGGAAAGAAATGCAAACATTAAACTGCAGGTTGTTTATTACTATTAGAGGTGTGAACCTACACTGGTCTCACGGTTCGGTTCGATTACGATTATCAAGTCATCGATTCAGTTCGATTCGATTATCTCGATGCATCACAATGCATTGATGATGCACTGCATCCTTATTTTTCAATTTTGCTTCACATGTTTACAATTTCGTCAATAAATACAAGCAGTTAGATATGTAAACTGAACCTTTAATTTTACCTGAAACACGCTTCTTGAATGTATCAAACATCAAATAAAACTCAAGTCTGGGCACAGAGGCAACAGCAGCATTAGATTAGAACACACAAATGTAAGTACTAAAAGTGCATAATGCAGGGAGTGTACTTAAATACTTATATAGTGCAGTGTACTTTCTTGTAAAACATTTCAATATTGACAAATGTATAAACATGAAATTAAATTACAAACCAAAATAAACAAGAGGCCAAACCTACTTGAATATAATCAATATACAAAAACTTAAATCTGCACTTCAGCAGTGTTTCGGATTCTGTCCAAAAGCCTGGAGAGCGCGCCCACTTTAAGCTCGCGCTGGGATGCCAGATTCAGCGTATGCGCGAAGCATGTTACTAGGGGGATTTTTCCGAATTGAGCTGCAGCGATCATGTTCGACGCATTATCTGTTACAAGCACTACATCCTTATGTGATAGCTGCCATTCATCCACGACATGAGACAGTAGCTCTGCCAGATGAGCACCCGTGTAAGACTCATAAACGGCTCTCGTTTGCAGCACATGAGACAAAATCTTCCAGTTATCGCTAATGTAATGTGCCGTTATTGTCACATACGACTCTGTCACGTCAGAAATGCGTCAGTAGCCTACATTATAACCGGTTATGGTCTATTACTGAACCGAAACCGAATCGTCCTCGTCTGCATCGCAACGCACCGTAGAAACGATTAATTTTGACACCCCTAATTACTATACACTTAAAAAATATATATTTTTAATAAAATATATATAAAATAAAAAAAGAATAAGAAATAAAATACTGCTGCAAGTTCTCCACTAAATAAAATACTCTCATTCTCAAACCAATATCATATAATAAAATATAATGAAAAATATAATAACTATGATTACAGTGCAGCATTACCAATAACAGCTTGTAGGCCTGCCTCTCCAGAACCGTGCCTGACGTGGCGCTGGCGCGCTGCTGCTGCTGTAGGTGACATAGAGGGAGACCGCCGACAGACCAGGCTCTTGTCTTCATGACAACAATATCTAGATTTCATGTTGAGTATAAATATAAAGCCTACTGATAAAGGACACCGTCAACTGTATTGACGGCAAAATAGACTATGTTTGACAGGTGCAATATTTGAAAATCGATAATTATTAATGTATTTTTTAAAATTACATTTAACGTATTTTTCGGACTATAAGTCGCACCTGAGTATAAGTCGCATCAGTCCAAAAATACGTCATGAGGAAAAAAACATATATAAGTTGCACCGGACTATAAGTCGCATTTATTTAGAACCAAAAACCAAGAAAAAACATTACCTTCTACAGCTGCAAGAGGGCATTCTGTTTTCTGTGGTAGACTACAAGAGCACTGAGCAGCATTAGAGCGCCCTCTGGCGGCTGGAGATGGTAATGTTTTCTCTTGGTTCATTTGTCTTAGTTAATTTCTCTTGGTTCATGTCAAATTCATGTCAAAGTCGCACCTGGCTATAAGTCGCAGGACCAGCCAAACTATGAAAAAAAGTGCAACTTATAGTCCGGAAAATACAGTATATCTGAATTTGTCAACCTATAGACGTATAAACATATTTTCCTATTCTATTTTGCCTGGAAACGCTTCCAACACGCTTGTGTGTCGCGTGAAAAATAGGCGTCGGTTCTATTTCTAGCATGCACGCGTTTTCCACACGGCAGGCAGTCTGCAAGCTCTAACCTGTTAACATGGGAACCGAATTAAAAACAGACACGCCATGCAGCTGAGACGCTTGCGCCACACATCCAGTGTTTCGACGGCCTTAGAATCAGCTGCAGGGTGGGATTTGTGCTGAACGCGGAGAATTCCGCCACTTAATATGTCTTTTTGGAAACACAAAAATGTACTTGTGTTCCGCACACAAAATATTGCATTCCGTCATTCGGTACACACGTGCACCGTACTGAAAGCCCTGTACCGAAACGGTCCGGTACGAATACACGTACCATTACACCCCTAGAATATAAATGTGAATATATATGTGTATATGTATGTGTGTGTGTCTCTTTTAACACAGTCTTTATTTGTTCCATTTAACCCACAGTACAGAAATACCACACAGTAAATGGACACAACTGTGAAGTCAGGAAAGCTCTCTCCAGAGAGGAAATGAACAGGGTTTCAGTGAATCAACGAGGTAAGAATTGCAATGTTTTCAACTGACATTATGGCATTTAAAATACAATTCTCAAATGTAACTGTGGCGCGTGTGGCTGTGCTGCGCAGTAAGAGAACTGCTTCCATCAGCACTGCTGCAAAACAAACTGTTATTATTATTTTTATTTATTTAATATGGACATTAGGAGTGTCACGATTTCGATTTTAAATCGAAATCGATCGAAATTAAGTCATAGTCTCAAACTTCGAATAAAAAAATGGAATCGTCGATGCTGCCACGCCCCCATGTTGCGTCTGGTTACTTGCCAAGCGGGAAAAAACACGTGTGTTGAAGTGCTGCGAGTCAACCTCCTCTAACAGCCACTCAAAAGATAGCATGGCAACTGCAGATGCAGGAGACCCATCGACAGAACTCTAATCCCCTCCTCTTTCTCTGAAGTTGCTGGTGTGGAAGTATTTTGGATTTCCAGTGAGTTATGTTGACAACGTTCTCTCACTGGCAGCACGACTAACATGGCAGGGCATCTCCGCAGGCACCATAAAAACATAGATTTATCTGTTAAACCAGCAACTACACAAACTACTCTTCCGTCTTCATTTGGAATTAAACTTCCAAGCAACTCAACTCGTGCAAATGCAATTACGCGTGCGGTAGGAGTACCTATTCATAGCCGCGGACATGCAACCTTATTCGGTGGTGGAAAACTATGTAAAAGAGAAAGTTATTGAAGGTCTGAGCAGCGCACATTTAGTTGCCTTGACTACAGACTGCTGGACATCCAGAGCAACACAGTGCTTCATGACTGTCTCAATGTAAAAATCGAGAATCGAATCGAACCGTGACCTTAGAATCGAAAATGCAATCGAATCAAGGATTTGGAGAATCGTGACACCCCTAATGGACATAGCAATAACATTGGACGAACCAGATGCATTGTTTAAAGCAGGGATCCTCAAATCTGGACCTCGAGATCCACTTTCCTGCAGAGTTTAGCGCTAACCCTAATCAAACACACCTGAGCATGCTAATCAGTGTCAATCAATGTCTTTGGGATCATTCGAAAATGACAGACAGGTGACTTTAATCAGGGTTGGAGCTAAACTCTGCAGTGCATTGGACCTCCAGGGTAAGATTTGAGGAAGGGGGGTTTAAAGTGTTATAGCACATGTGCTAATATGTTGATCACATGAAATTTTTTTTATCTGAGTATTATTACCATTACTTAGTTTGATCTTGCTTGATCCTGTTCCGGTAAAGGCAGATTTGGTATTTTTGCATCCCGGTAGGCCTACTTGTGTTAAAAAATCCGTAATTTACAGTGCATTAGATCGTGACAGTGCGTGTGTGGATACGAGGACAGAACCAGCGTGAGTTTGAAATATGTAATGTTTTTTCTTCTGCTGAACAAAAAAAATAGATGTTTTGAAGAATATGGGGAACCAAACTGTTTTTGGTCTCAAAATGATTTTTTATATATATATAATATATTTTGCAGTTCAACAGAAGAAATAAATTCATTCATCTGAAACCGCCATTTTAAGCACTGAATGAATGAATGACTGGTTCGCCTCTCGCGCTTTGGTAACATCGCGCAAGGCAAATAAGAGGGTGACATCTAGTGGAGAAGACTAGTAATTAGATTAACGGTAATCTTGCGTTCAATGTTTGCAGAAATCAGTATGTGGGAAAAAATTTATTCGTGGCCTTTTAGAATAGATTTTGAATCGACCACATTTAAAAAAACTGATTAATCGAAAAATCTTTTTTTATTTATTTTTATTTTTTTTATATACCCAGCCCTAATGTTAAACTATTATTTATAATGTAAATTTCCAGGCTGGTACTTTACACAAATTTGCATATAGACGGAAAAGATCATCCTCTTCACATGAGCAAAAACGTCCTTAGCATAACCGCATAGTGGACTGGCATACTAAGGTCTATTTAAACTGACCAGTTTAACCTATTATATGTTTGGTTGAGTGTATTTTATTCTGATAATTAACAGACTACGTGTGGGGGGTTGTGCATGAGGCGCCATTAATCCTTATCCTTAAAGCATCCCGTATATTCATGAATTAAGAATTCGTAAAATTTATTTTGTTCCCTCAATTCAATTAAATCATGGGTTATTTAAGGAACAAAATTAATGAAACATGAACCGTTTCCACAAATTAATAAGTCGTAGAAATGAATTAAGAAGTTGAAGGAATAGCCTAGTGTCCCGCAGCCCTGCAAAGCGCACGATATGAAATAATTATCTGGTGAAATGACTTGGTTATTTATTTCTATTGCTTTCCATATTGAAGAACTTTGTTGTTTCTATTTTAATGTACTTTTATAGTTTAAATCACATTAAAAGCTTAATTTGTACATTATGAATTATGATGCATTTATATACGGTCACCGTCACTCACAGCCGCTCGCACGTGTTTTGCGCACGAGCTGCACGCAACCCAACATTAAAAAGGTTAAACCGACCATCGATAGCTTTAATTGATTGCATCTCTTATCGAAAATTAATTGATCATCGATTAATCGTTGACATCCCTTATATAGATGGATATAGATGGATAGATAATATCGGCTAAACAATTTATCTGTCTGGCTCTAGTAAGAATTACTAGAAAAGGAATGCAATAACAAAGACATCAGGGAAAATAAAATGTGCCACAGCATCATTTTTATTTTAGCTGTCTTGATATGTTGCATAGCTCTTTGATATGTTCAAAAGACCTGAACCAAAATAACTTTTTCATTAAATTCATCTTACAGGCGGGCGAGGAGGAGGAGGTGGTGGAGGTGGTGGTGGTGGTGGAAACTTTGGCAGAGGTGGAGGATATGGAGGTACAATTGCACGTTCTCATTTCTGTTTCATAGTTTGTAGTGGTCTATCACAGATATTCTAGAAGTCTGTACCATACTAAACATAAAATTTACAAATTATGCAGACATCCTCAAATGTGCATAATTGTATCAAACCCAAAGTGGTTAGATTAGTCCTACTTCATTTCACTTTGTATTATGCATATTGCATCATGGAATAATGGAAATTATTAAATTATTATTTGGGATGTAATAACACACTGACCCACCTTTTTGAGAACTACTGGTCCACAGTGTTTCTTGTGAGTTATTCATTTCGCAATGTTTTTCCTTTTGTAGGTGGATATGGAGGAGGAAGAGGTGGTTACGGTGGAGGCGATGGATATAATGGCTATGGAGGGAATGGTATATAAAGATTTTTAGAATGATTCACATTATGGCTGAAACGACATTCCTCTGCCTCAAAGCCTCTATTAATTTATTTTAAATCTCACGTCAGGTTCTTTCGCAAGGATTGTTTTAATGTGACACAACGTGTTTACGTCACCCACAAAGCAGAAGGAGACACAAGCGGAATGAACATAGCCTACTACTAAAAATCTCTTCCATGTTTTATTTTTAATAGTAAATCCCCTTTGTTTACCAAAAAGTTAAGTTTGCTTAATTTTCAATAATTAAAAGATAAATTAAATTAATGTTTTATGTGTTTAATGTCCATCTCAGAAAATGCTTTATTTAAAACCCCAACCAAATGGCACTTAAATGCACTTAATTAATCTGTCAACTTTATAGTCATTGTTCACAGTACAAGTACAGACCGATAAACAATGGGTAATAATACAATGTTTATTTTTGGTGTATGCATTGCATTCTATGCATTTAAAAAATACAAATTTTTTTTTTTTTCTAAAAATGGAAACCTAGTTGTTCATTTTAAGAGATCCAGGAGTCTTATTTTCTCTTGCATAATTAATATTGCACTTTAAGCAAAAACACATTTTTTCTGATTACTCGATTAATCGATGGAATTTTTTGGTAGAATACTCGATTACTAAAATATTTGATAGCTACAGCCCTAATTCACATTTACCGTTCAACAGTGTTTCCATGATTATGTTTATGTCCCATCTCTTTATCAGGTGGCTATGGTGGAGGTGGACCTAATTATGGTGGTAACCGTGGTTATGGTGGAGGCAGCGGAGGTGGTGGCGGCTATGGAAACCAGGGTGGAGGCTACGGTGGCGGCGGCGGTGGCTATGATAACTACAACAATGGTGGTGGAGGCAACTTCGGAGGAGGTCAGTTACCTTGTGAACCATTTCGTCATGTTCTTATTTTTTTGTTCTCCTAGGTTTGCTTTTTAAAAAATTCTTCTGCCATGCTGCCTTGAATCGTTTTGAAAGAGTTGCTGTATTTTTGCAGGCAACTTTGGAGGTGGCGGAGGCTACAATGACTTTGGCAACTACAACAATCAATCTTCCTCTAACTATGGCCCGATGAAGGGAGGAAACTACGGAGGTGGTGGAAGGAGCGGTGGCGGTGGCGGCCCATATGGCGGTGAGTGAACATTGCAGTGTTATTGAATAAGTACATTTAAATTCAAAGCATTTCCATTCCATGCTGAAGTGTTTTGAGATGTCAGATGTCTCAATCACGGTTCTTTTGTAGGTGGTTATGGAGGAGGCTCTGGTGGTGGTTATGGAGGAGGCTCTGGTGGGAGAAGGTTTTAGACTCCAGGGTAAGAATTGCCCCACGTATGGAAGAGGCCTCTAAAGTTAGCCATTAGTTTGTTTATAGTTCATCCATGTCCAAACATCTCATTAGATGCGTTACCTATGCAAATGTTAGCCCGTAATCACGCTTCATTTGGTCGGTAAATGAGTAAAACTATTGAGTTTTCAGTGCAGGGGATCCAGCAGCAAACCTTCAAATCTATTAAAGCTAAGATCCAGTATCACAAGACGAATGTTGATTTTGAGTTGCTCTCCAAACCTTCTGGCTGCAGCACATGCAAACTCATCCCCATTGTCCTAACCATGCAGTCTTAGCTGACCTGAAGGTTTGCTTCTGTGCTACTACTACTCATTCCCCTCCAGTTCAGCTCTTGATAAAGACAAAGCAAGGTTGCAAAGTGTAACTGAATTTATGTTCCGTATTGTCCAACAGGCCACAGTACTTAGAGGAGAGCCAGAGAGAGATGACAGGGAAAGGAGAGAAGCAAGCAGGTTTACACCTAGATCTGCCCAGCCAAGCAGTGTGGTGGCGATATTAACGTCTGCCATACGAAGAGAACGTGTTCAATAGGGGAGGAAAATCATGTGGGGGTGGGGGAGGGTTGAAAGTGGAAAAAAAAAAAGGAACGTTTCAAAAGTACTCTTGTCCTGGAAGATATTTACTAGTTTGTAGTTTTCCCTTTTTTGTCTGTGAAGTGCAAAGCATTCCAATGAGATTTTATGCAGGGTTTAATTGTTGTGTTGGCTTTTCTCTTGAACCAGTAGGGTGTCTGTGTTTTTTCTTTTACATTTATTTTCCTTTTTTTAATGTGAACAGTCACCAATCAAGATTAAATAAACCGCTACAGTTTTTTTTATTTAATTGTATTCGTCAGTGTTTTGTTTTGGAAATTGTGAATAATTGCCCGGATGCATGAATGATTGATTGTATTTTACGCCACAGACCTGCAGCATGCTCTGATGCTGTTAGGTATTAGTCTTTTGTGATGTAGATTTAAAGCTTTACCCTAAAGTCATTTTGACCTTTGGTTAAAGCATTCGTAAGCCTGAATTACTGGATAATTAAAGTAACGCTGGTTTCTTGCAACTTTCATGTGAAATACCTGTAAAGAAGTCTGAGATCTACAAACTGAACTTCAGCAAACTTTAATTAGCTTGTTCATTCATAATTATAATTGGGCCTAGTACACATCCTGGTTTATGTTTTGGACAAACAATATTTCTTTGTTTGAGTTCCACTGGGGAATTAAATCCATAAGAGGATATTTAGCAACTCTGAAATGCCGCCTGAAGGCAATCTTGCGAAATAAGCGGTCAGACTATCTGATGAAGTGCCAGCAAAGATTCTAGCCGTCGGGAGGAGCCAGCTTAAAGGCTAGCCAAAGAGAAGAGACTTTTCAGAAGCAGTCCATCGAAGAGAGGCTAGCCATTGGGATGAGCCAGCTGAGAGGCTAGCTTATTGGAATCGCCAGCAGTCTTATTGAGAACAGATGATTGCTGTTGTAAGACTAGCGAGAAACAGCTACCAAAGTAAGGTATTTAACATACCAGACTGGTAGGTAAGAGGAGAATTTTAGTGTTTTTTAAAATTTTTTTACATGTGAATTATTTGTGCTCTTCAAAATTAGGTAACCGTGTAAAGATTTTGTTGCTTGGTTGTTTTCGTGTTTGTGGTGAAAACATGAGTGCCGAACTATCACAGTGAGCAAGTCTTCAACTGTGTTTTAAGTAAGGTTCGGTATATAATTTTATGTTGTAACAGTAGTCTTGTGTGTCAGTGGTGCATGAGACACTTATGACTATACACTTTTTGCTTGGCTACATGTCTTTGTTTCTCTCCTTATTTTTGGTTTTAAGTCATTCATTCTTTTTCCAGGGATATAAACTTATGGATTGTATACCTGCGACATGGTTAGCGCTAGTTCATGAAGGCTGGTGATCTCGAAGGTGAGTGCATGTCATTAGAATCATTTATATTTTTAAATAGTGTATCCTTTTGCAAGTTCCCCAATTGTTATTTTCTTTTTATGTTTAGGGTAGCTAAAGACTGAGGCCTACCCCAAAAACAGCAACTGTTCAAACATTTTAACACTGGATTATTTTGCTGTTTTATCCACATTGACACATGGCCAGAATATTTGAATTGGTAAGATGATTTAAATGAATCGTAAGTGTCTGTTTTAAATGAAGTTGTACAGTCATATTATTTTGTATTGTTAACCTTGTTTAAACCTTATGCACAAATCTTTTCTTTTTCCACCACAGGTTGTGAGAGCGCCGAGTCAAAAACCAAACAATATCTGCTGGACAGCATTAGAAATTTTGTAACTTTACAATGTTTTTTTTAATAGTGCAGTTTTTTAAGTATAGTATCAAATGCTTTATGTACCAAAGCAGTGATTTTACACCTATTTATATTTTGTGATTCAGCTGGGATTAAAAGCATATGTAACAGCCAGACTATAGAAAATTAATCAACAGGTTCAACCGATCAAGTGAAAAAGGGTCTATGTATGATATGTCAACATATCAGCTGAGTTGTCTTGAGAAATGTGAGCAATAAAATATATTTTGATTATAGTTGCATGAACATTTGGATGCAAAGCTCAATATCATTAATCACTTGCATAACTTACTCTGAAGCATTTGACAGCTACCATATGAGTGAGGTTATTCTTTTTTTTTCATAGCCAGTCTTGCCCAAATATTTAAGTTGTATACATATATATATATATGTAATGTTCTGCATGAGGTAATTGCCATACCTAGGTAATAATAACTAGATACAAGACCTGAACATGCCCCTCAATCTAACTTTAACCCATGCAGTTCCCTTATATTACTAATTTCTTTGTTGGATAAGTGCTCTGTGAGTGCGAGTCTAAAATAAAGTGCAACCCATTATTTTTTGTAGATTTGGCTATGTATGAGCTGCATACAAATATGCAGTGTTCTAGATTGAACAGGTGACATGTTTTACTCTCCTAACAAGCATAAAGTATAAAGAGATCAAATGCTTATTTTTGCGGAGTGACTTCCTGAAATGTTAAAATTATGGATTAGCATTCAGCTTTTATTAAAGGGGGCTAATGATGATTACAGGATGCTAAAAGCCTTGAAAAAAAGACAGCTTTTTTTATATGTATTTATTTTAATCCAAATGTTCATAGTGGTTTATAAGTGACTGAGAATTGAAAAGGGTATATGTGGGTGTTAAAAGGTCTTTAAAAGTCTTCACTTCCACAAATTAATGCCTTAAGGTTTTAAATCGGAGCAGAAATTCATGGCATTGAATTTGCACAAAATGAATATCTTAGTATATTTGTTTTCTGAAACAAATATTTAAATTTTGTTTAATAACATTAAAACGAAGAGTGCTACAGTTAGAGGGTCAAATAAAAATGGAAGAGATGTTTTTAGACTATTCTTGAAGATGGTTTAGGATCCAGCTGCTTGGATTGACTTGGTCAGGTCATTTCACCAGGAGACAGGACCAGCCCGAGCTTGTGTGGGGCCCCTTGGCAATTACTGATTATTGTCATTGCTTGATTATTCACACACTATAAATCTAACACAGAAATTGTCAATTTTTTTTTTTTGTTTGTAGCTACGTTGCTTACATCATACTAATGATTTATCCTTCTACGATTTTTAATTGCAACAGTAGTAAACCCACAAGAGTGGTCAGGTGTTAATTTGCACTTTAACATTCAAAGCCAGTACCGAGTGGCATATTTAAAAAGTGAAAGTGACCAGACATTCAGCCGAGTATGGTGACCCATACTCAGAATTCATGCTCTGCATTTAACCCATCCAAAGTGCACACACACCCAGAGCAGTGGGCAGCCATTTATGCTGCAGTGCCCGTGGCGCAGTTGGGGGTTTGGTGCTTTGCTCCAGGGCATCTAAGTTGTGGTATTGCTGGTGCAAGATTCGAACCCACAACCCTAGGGTTAGGAGTCAAACTCTCTAAACAACGACTTCCACTAATGTGGTGTACTGAAAAGTAGCTAAATAAACCAGCAGACAATGCATTTACAGAACGTTATTTTAACAACATAAATTATTATACACCGCAGCAAGCCATCTAACAACAACTCTTAATCTATAACTAGTTAACAGAGGCATTATGATATTAGAATATAATAGCAAAGATTGGCTCAAGTTAATAATGTTAAACTGTTGCCGGTACCAATTTTATGAAACAGAAATGTTTTATTACAAAATAAACACTCAGGAAAGTTATTTTTACACAGAAGACAAAAACTTTAAAATTAGCTGAGTAAAATTTTATATCAGGGTTGCCAATATTGGTTGCCTGGCTGGAGTGAGATACATTATATATATATATATATATATATATCTGTATTAAAGTAAGTTAATTAATAATGGTATAAAAATAATAATACATTAAGTACTTTATCTTTAACTGGTAGGAGCTGCTAAATATATTCAGCCCAACACTTGTCGCTGCTGTAGTTGTGTTAATATAAGAATAAGTTCTATTCTGACATCGGCTTGTCAGATTGTTTTCCATCTATTGCTACATTATTTATCACTATCAAAAGTCCGTAGGACATACTGAAGGATTAAGCTGCAGAAGTAATTGACTGAGGCAAGAGAGTGACGCAGGCTCAAACACTGTTAAACAGGTCAGCATTTCAGATGGGTCAGATACAGGTGGGGAAATATGAGCTCTACTGGAGGCAATCTTGTCTTAAAAATAGTGTAAAACAAATTCTCACAGACTTCAGAAGAATCTAAACAAGAGGATTGGGTTGAATTTAAAATTGAATCAATACTTTTAAAGAGGACACGTGGTTTATTTAAATTTTGGATCATTTTTTTCTTTTAGATTTCTATTTTTTTCAGCTTTTACTATTTTTTGATACCTTCTCCAGCTTTTCTTTAAAATTTCATAAAAGACATGAAGCTTGTCTTTCTTCCACCGACGCTCTGCTCTCCTGCAATCTCTCCTTGCTTCACGGGTAGGGTCATTGAACCATCCAAAGGAGAAACAATGTCAAGAATGCTAGCACATGTGGAGAGAAAGGAAGAAGTTAATTTCTCTGTGTCTTCTACGAGACCAGTATCTAGCTGAAACGATTTTTGGAAAAGACAAGAAAAGTCGGCGTGCAGGGGTTTTTGATTTAGATTTAAGACATGACATGAATAAAACCGATTTTAAAATATAGCATCCTGTGTCTGAATATTCAAAATGGGCAGACCATAGGATAACAAGATCTAACGTGTGTCCCTGTTCCTGAGTGGGTCCACTGACATGTTGAAAAAAAGTTAAAAGTATCAATCATATCTAAAAACTCCTTTGTAAGTGGTTTGGAGGGACAACAAAAATGTACATTAAAATCACCAAAAATTTAAACTCTGTAATAGTCTGTCATAATACTGGCCAAGAAGTCAGAGAACTTTTTATAAAATGTTTGTTATATTTCGGCGGGCGATATATCACTGCACACAGTACGGGATCCAAATGGCCTAAAACAAACAAGCTCAACTCAAATGATGAGAAAAGAGATGGTGCCAAAAGCTTACAATGTAAGCTGCTCTTTAAGACAGTCGCTATTCCTCCTCCCCGTCCAGTGGTCCTTGGGTAATTTAAAAAAGTACAGTCAGGAGGTAAGAGGTCTGTAAAAGCATCTGACTTACCCACAGCAATCCATGTTTCTGTTAAAATAGTACATCCACAGCTTGTGTGATGAAGAAGTCCTTAGGGATGAAAGTTTTGTTCATTAACGACCTTGCATTTATCAGTGCACATTTGGTTGGTAGAGTCAAGATGTCAGCCGCATGAGCGCCCGAAGGTTGCTGTAGTTACTTCCGCCAGGACTTTGGGAACGA
>NC_068411.1:117635-144443 GCF_023724105.1 Carassius gibelio | reverse complement strand
CTACCCTCAGGATTTGGCAATACAAAGCTTAAATATCAAAGCACTTTTTGATCATGACACTGTATGAAATCTAACATATTCAGACCAAACTGGATGCTGTTTACACCTTTATATTTGGTTGTCATCACTAAACAAATTAATTCTCACTTTCCAGCAGCTTTCCCGTATATTTAGTTTTTTGAAAGAAAAATGTGATAACATGCTATGCCTCGTTGGTAATATGTTCATCCATCCATCCCCTCATCCATCGAAGGGTCAATTTTACAATTGGGCTTTTAGAATAATGGAAATGTACTTAAGACGGCAACACATTTCTTCCACAAATGCAGTACACTTTGGTGGACTATGACTTTTATAAAAGCAGTAAAAAGAAAAACATCATGTTTTTATTCTCTGATCTGTTAGATATGTATTAAAAAAGGTTTTGGCTTCTTCTATATCATAGGATTTGACTTGACTATATCAAACAATTTAAACCAATATAAACCTATCACTAGCTTTAAACCAAAATTTAGCTACAACTGAAGGATTTAGGCTTAATTTGCAACTGATAAAACCCATTCTAAACTAGTTTTCACATATTATAAATATGTGATTTTGGTAAAAAGATTGCATAAATCCGTATGATGGACTACAAAATATAACAATTTGTATATAATTTAGGTTGACAGTCATGATTTTCTGAAGGTTACAGAGGGATGGTTCAACCAAAAATGAAAAATAGATTTTTTTAAAATTCTTTTGTTTGAAACCTGTATGACAATCAAACTAAATAAATTATTTTAAAGAAGGCTGGTAACCAAACCATTTTTTGGTTTTGATAAAATTTTGGGTGAATTATTCCGTTTAGCACCATTTGTTGAAAAAAACAAACAAACAAAATTAGGCCCTGTTTTGTATCATATTCATGGAAAGTACCATTTGTGGTTTTCCCTATTACTCTTTACCATTACTCTACAGCTGCGGGTTATATAGAGGATTGAATAGAAAGGCAGAAGCACATTAATAACAACTCCAATGACTAATGAGAGCTCGGCTGGAGTAGGAGATATTTTTGGTTTTGAGTCAGAAACTCCTCTATGGCATACTGTATAGGGTTTTTACTGGCTGCACAGCCTAATACGCTAATTATAGTTTTTTTCCCTGGAACTAAATGAACATGAAGCTCATTTGTTAAAAGCAGAACTGCATTAAAAGTACAAAAGTACTTTATAAAGCTCCTCTAAAACTCAATTATATACTGTACAGGTAATTAATGTTTTTGCTAAAAGGAACAGCCTTTGTAGATAAGGCGTTACTGTATGGACCTTAAATATTTTATTCATAGTGATGTCTTCTATGTAAAGTCAAAGCAGCTGATGTTGCCATCAGTTTTAATTGCAGACGTGCTCTAGCAAAAACTGCAATAGCTTCATCTTAGCTCCTGGAAGGCATGAGAATGGGATTGAAAAGAGAAAGCAGAAATCTAATTATTCAGTCAAATGAAAGTACTCTTATTAAGCAGAAATTGTTCAGAGAGATTCTTTGTTTTGTTACAAACAGATAATCGCTCTTCAGTCTCCACAATCAAATTATGCTGCTGCTGTTGTTTATTCATCGCCTCAAGTTTTTAATTTAAAACTGCTTTTGTTTATAGCAAGGAGTCGAAATATTGATGGTAAGTTTAGATCAGTTCTTCTTAAGTTCAATTTAGCGAGCCGAAGGCGTCTCGAAGAAGTCAAATAAGTGATTTTGGGGCTCACAGCGTGCCAGAAGCTCTTCAAACTAAAGTAAGTGGATACAGATTAAACAGCTGAATTTCAAGTGCCTGTCAACCAGTCTGCCTTCCAAATAATCTGCCTCATCACTTTGAAGAATTCCCATTCAGCCGTGTGGGAAAATAATCTTGGAGTAAGGAGATCCTTGCACAGATTAGCCTCTGGCGTACTGCAATTCTAAACACACGAATGGAAGAGAAGCCATGCTTTGGGAAGGTTTTTAAGGCAGTTTGTCCTCAAATAAGAGTAGATAGAGGGATTGTGCAAGTATAATCCAAGCACTATCATGAGCCCTCCTAACATTCTCCTTATCAGGGCTCAGGCTGCGCACACACGGAGGCTTTATTTCCTTACAGAATGAGAAAGAAACAAGTGTGACCAACATCACCGGAGGCGGCATAGGTTCCAGCCAAGCAGAACTTTCCAATTACCTCATACACGGGCATATAAACAGAGAGTTAGCTCTGTTTAAGCCAGCGAGTTCCTTAGAGATAAAGACAGATTCTAATCTCTGTTATTGTGTTCTTAACCTTCACTTTTCATGTTTTACTAGCAGTAATCCTCCACTGAGAGATGCCGATAACAGTGATAATGATGTACGAGCTAAATGCAACTTTAATGGCTTGTACCGAATGAAAAACAAAGGCTCAGATCTTCTGTTTCAAACTAAATGTCGGTCCTGTGTGGCTAAGTGTGCAGAAGCGCTAATTAGATTTATAGACTGAAGGGGACCTCTGAGACCATATGAATCATCTGTAATTTGATAGAAAATGTGATAAGGCTCACACAAACATCATATTTACATAAAATTTCCAAACCGGAAAAAAAAACACCAGCGAAGTCTGCAAAACAATACTGTTTCGAAAGCTTTTCAAAGCCATTTTTATCCAGGGTGCTGTCAAAGGATTCACTGTACGGTTCCTTTCCACATAACTCTCTCTCTCTTTCTTTCACTCAAGGTCTGTCTTTTCAAGGTTATAGGCAATTTCTGCATTCCCCCTCTAGTTCTGTGAAATCTGATATGGCCAAATCTGTCCCTGACCGATCTCAAGCGTCTGTGTGTTGTACATCAAAACAAGACAAGCACTCGCTGACACTGTCCATGAGTCATTGCTCGCACAACCTCTCTGCCCATTTCTTCTATTCTCTTTTCTGGCTAACATATATATTCATCTTTTGTGATTTATGTCAAGGGAGAAGTGGGAAACTCCTTTTTCATTTGAAGACATTTGTTTGAGCGCCGGCAAGTTTAACTGTGCAGACATTCCCTGCAATGTGATCATCACATATTTAAAGATAGAATATAGCGAGAGAGAGAATTGTTGCAGAAATTTTACATTAGAGCATGCAAATACATGAATATAGATAGATCGATATAGTGAAGAGAGAGAGGGCCAACATTTTGCATTTTAGGTCAGCATTGCTGTCTAATCGTCCTATATTGTCTTAAATAGCCTGCATAGCACTTCATCTTTAATAACATGGGATTTTGACCAACATATTAAATCTTGATTTTTGTATAATGTTGGTACAAGATGTATAATTTTGTGTTTGTGTGTGAAAAATTACAGTTTTGGACATATAAGATGATAAAAAGTGTAAAAAACAAACAAAAAAGTAACTACGAATGAGCATCTTAAGCAAATACATTTAAAAGAACATCTATGTGGAGCATGTCCCGATCCACATAATGTTCTCACCCTTTTTCCCCTTACCTGTTTGCATCTGTTTTACAATGCATTTTCATTTTCTTCTTCTACTCTAAGTCACACTCAAAGTAGTGACTATTTCCAGATCACTAATCAAATTATCCAAATAGTTCACTCAGCTATTATAGTTATTGTTATCACTCATTCATTACAATATCCCGGATGGATATATACAAGGGGATCTTAATGGATGTATCCATTTAAATTGGTCAATGAAATGGAAACTGAGCCCCTTCTAATAAGACTCCATAAAAGTGTTGAGCCGCTTGTTCAGCCTGACTAACCAGTTTTTCTCATATTTGTTGTGCACACAAGAATAATATTCTTCATTTCACTGTCAGCTCTTCTGCTGTGATGAGAACAAAGGTAAAACCTTTTTTCCTTTTCACCTCACTTATTCATTCTTTCGCAGATAGCTAATGGCTTCTAAAAGCTTGTTGAAAAGCACTGTATATGTATGGGGTGGTACTGGTAATCTTGTCATTTTAAAAGCATCATCCATTAGCTTGATCTTGGTGCCACAAAACACATTAATACAGAGTTGAAGATGGAAGTCGTTTTATTAACCTATCATTTAAATGGTGCGGTAACTAATTCAGACCGAAAGTGACATTATTTCTAAATATTTTAGGCAGGGTTATGAATAAGAGAGTGCAGCAATGGCTACATGTGAAGCAAGTGAATTTGGTAAGTTCCCTGATTAACACATTTATATTCTTGGTGTCTAACATTTCTGATTCTGTTTTTAAGAAAAGCTTAAATCTAAGTACAATACATCTCTAGATGTATAGACAGCAGGGAACAAGAAATCATGTTTTCGATATTAGGAATGCATCGTCTCTTATTGGCAGGAGTCCAGTTTCTCTTTGATTTGAGGATTGTGTTATTGGGAAACAGAGCAGCAGGGAAAACCTCTTTGGCAAACCTAATAACAGGTCACGCAGAGCCTCATCTAAAGAGAACGGCCCAGTGTGTGAAGATGCATGGAGATTTTGCCGGAAGGCAGGTCACTGTAGTTGATACGCCGGGCTGGTGGAAGAACTACCTTGTCAAAGAAACCCCTGAATTTCAAAGACAAGAGATTGTGCTTAGCGTTGCTCATTGTCCTCCTGGGCCCCATGCGGTTCTGCTGCTCATACGTGTCGATGCTTTATTCAAAGAAAAGCACAGGAGGTCAGTGCAGGAACACCTGGAACTTCTGAGCGAGAGAGTCTGGAACCATACTATAGTGGTGTTCACATATAGAGACCAGCTACAGGAGCAAACTTTAGGAAAGTACATTGGAAGTGAAGGAGAGTCTCTTCTTCTCTGGCTAGTGGAGAAATGTGGACACAGATATCATGCTCTTAATACTGAGAGAGCCACTGGGACGCAGTTGACGGGGTTAATGGAGAAAATAGACGCAGTGGTCGTGGGAAACGGTGGCTGTCACTTTGAAATGGACAGAAAATGGATGTATGCGGTGGAAGGAATGATGACGAAGAGATACACGAGAGCAAACCAGAGGAGGAAGATGGTACAAGAACAATGGGAGACTCCACTTGTACGACAAGGTAAGAACCAGGGGCCAGATTCATGAAGATCTTCTCAAGAAGGTTCAATTCTGAACAGTTTTTAATGGGATAGTCCACCCAAAAATTTTAATTACATCAAAATGTACTCACCCTTAAGCCATCCTGGGTGTTTATGACTTTATTCTTTCAGATGAATTCAATCAATATTAAAAATATTATGTCTATGGTATGTGCTGGAATGCCACTCTCTAGTGAACATGCTGAGGACAGTTAGCGGAAGCTAGAGATTACGGTTTCTAATGTTATAAATATGTATATTTTTCTCACAAAAAAATCTTGATTCAATTCAGAAGGCCTTTTTAAACCAACCAGAGCCACATGGAATAATTTTCATGTGTTTTTCTTTTTTTTTTTTTTGCACTTTATTTTTAGAAAGCTTGGAAGAGCCAGGACATTTTTTTAATATAACTCCAGTTGTCTAGGATGGCTTGAGGGTGAGTAAATCACGGGGTAATTTTCTAACGAGAAAAATGTACGTTGGAGGTTATCCAAACTTTAAGAGATTGTTCACAAAGATTTTAAAGGAAACATTCTTTTCAGGAATGAAAAAATGTGTTTGGAAATGCAAAATATTCTTAACTTTGTTGTTGAGAATAAAGTCAATTTTAAGAAGTATTGTTTTCTTAATGTTTTGTGAATCTGGCCCCAGATAACCATTTTTAAAGGGATAATTTACTAAAATTACAGTTCTCTCATCATTTTCTCTCATTATTTCCCTCATGTTGTCCCCATGCAACACATTAGGAGACATTCTGAAGAGTATTATGGCTACTTTTTCCAATTTCATGAAAGTGAATGAGATCAGGTGTGCTACTGAACTCCAAAATGACAAAAACACATTTCAAATAATCCTGATGTGTACACCTTATGAAGTCATGATTCAAATTAGGCAAACCCAGTCCGTTTTTCTCACTGCTGTAACACTCAGTTGAAATTGTTGACGCCCATTACCTTTAGTTCTTACTTCTCTTGTTGACAAAATATCCTTGACATCTTCAGTTCTTTGTATTTTGCTCCACTTGAGGGTGAATGAATGATGACATAATTGTTATTTTGGGGTGAACTATACTTTTAATCTCAGTTAAGAAAAAGAAAAATTATGATTTAAATTAATCTTGTTTTTACCAGGTCTCAAACATGTCCACATTCCTAAGGTGAGGATGGTAATGTTAGGTTTCCGAAGATCTGGTAAGAGTTCAGCTGGAAACACCATTTTGAGTATGGCGACGTTCGTCTCAAAGAGAACATCCACGTGTGTGAGAAGACAAGGCGAGGTGGATGGGAGACACGTGATTATAGTGGACACTCCAGGCTGGTGGAAGTCTCTCCCAGTGGCTGACACTCCTGAACTGGATAAAGAGGAGATTTCACTCAGCGTGTCTCTCTGTCCACCAGGACCACACGTGCTTCTGCTGACTCTGCGTGTAGACATGTCATTCACAGCAGCAGAGAAGAAATCAGTGGTGGAGCACATGGAGCTTCTTTCTGAGAGAGTGTGGGCTCATACTATAGTGCTGTTCACCCATGGAGACTGCCTGGGGGACTTGACTGTCGAAGAGTTCATTGAGAGTGAAGGGACGGCTCTACAGTGGCTAGTTGAGAAATGTGGGAACAGATATCATGTCCTCAACAATGAGAACTGGAATGATGGCAGTCAGGTCACAAACCTGCTGGAGAAAATCGAGAAGATGGTGGCACAAAATAGGGGCCATTATTATGAAATTGACCTTAAGACGCTGAAGGAGGTGAAGCAGAAAAGGAAAGCAGTTGAAAGGAAAGCTAAGGCTAGAGCAAAGAAACAAAGACAGATGAGGAAGATGGACAATAAAATGAAGGGTAAGATACTGGGTTCTACACAATTTAATTCCATAATGTGACACTTTTGAGTAAAACATAATATCCAATGAGAAAAAATGCACAGATGAATTACTCACATTAACATCAAGAATGTGCACTAAGAATTTACTTCTTAATTCTCTTTTATACTTCATTTATAATTCAGCATTGCAAAGTTTTTTTTTACTTAATGCACCAAGTCATCGTTTATTATACACAGTAGGACATTTATTTAAAAATAAAAAATAAAAGACAGAAATAAAATGTAGGTTTAAAAAAAACCACATTATTTACAGCTTTACACGATTATTGCATAAACAAGTTAAAATGATGTTTCCACTGCATTTGCAAAAAATCTACATACAGCTTTTGGTGCATCCAGCACATGCCTGATTGTGCAAAACTAGTACAAAGTCAGCATCTTACAACTAAAAAGGAAAAAGAGCACATCAGTAAAGGGATGATGCCGAGGAAGATAAGAGCTACTCTTGTTGAAAGTCAATACAGTACAGTGCACACAATATTGTTGGTGATGGAGGGATACAGAGTTCAACCTGCAAATTGAGTTTATTTTTTGTGGCTTTTTTTATGGGCTCGGGTTGTCTTAGAAAAACAATTTTGATGAGAAAGTTTTGGCGTCACAGTGTCTGCTAAGAGTTCAGTGTGCATCACAGAAACGCTGTGTCATTCAAGCTGCATTATTTATTATAAATTCAGTCTGAGTGCTTGTCTGTGTGCCTTAGGGTTTTGGGAATGTGATATTTTATAATGAGTAATAGTAATGTATGTTAATATGCAATTTGTTAATGGTAATGTGTGTGTGTGTGTATGATATATATATATATATATATATATATATATATATATATATAGTTTTGTTTATATAAGTCAAAACTCATTTTACACAATATTTGACATTCCAAACATATTCCTCAAGTCAAGATCGTTTATCAAAATAAAACTCTTGAAAGTTCTTGAATTATGGAACCTTTCCACTGCGAAAAAGATTGCAGAAATAAATTACAGATCCATAATATAAATATCGCAAGTGTTTATTTATTTGCTTGTTTGTGGCAGAAACAAGCTTCCATTGAAACCATAAACCGAGGACCTTCAAGACTTTTATTTTGAAAACAAGTTTTTAATTCAAAATTGTGAGTTTATAAATAAGTTCACTGAGTGTGTATATCGCAATTACATTTTTTTTTTTTTTTGCGGAGCACGAGGAGGAATGCGACTGGTAAACATTGCAGGTCATGTTCAAACCCATATCAACCTGACAGAAGTAATGCTTGCCAGACCTGTTTGTTCCTTTGAAGGTGGTGGCTTATATTAAAAATAATTTAGGAATCTTTTTTCCCCCATGTCTTTAGATGTTGGAAAGCATTTCTCAGAATTTTCTCTTGTGCTGCTGGGTTATGGAGAATCTGGGAAGAGTTCAACAGGGAACACCATCTTCGGCAAACAGGTGTTTGGGTCAAGAAGAACAGCCCGGTGTGTTCAGGTACATGTAGAGGTGGGAGGACAACAGGTCAGCATCATAGACACCCCTGGCTGGTGGAAGCACCTGCCCACAGAACAAACCCCTGAACTAAATAAAGACGAAATCACACAGAGTGCATCTTTATCCGCTTCTGGACCAGTCGCTTACATTTTGGTCCTTCGTGCCGACTGTTCCTTTAAAGAGCGAGAGCGGAAGGCGATGGAGGATCATTTGAGGCTTTTGGGCTCCACGGTTTGGGATCACAGTATAGTTCTGTTCTCGTTTGGGGACCTGCTCGGAGACAGAGCCATTGAGCAGCACATTGCATGTGAGGGAGAAGCTCTGCAGTGGCTTGTTGACAGATGTGGAAACAGGTATCATGTTTTTAATAATAAGGCCAAGGGTGAGAGCCATCAGGTCACAGAGCTGCTGGAAAAGATACAAGAGATGATTTCAGCAAACAGCAGGGGCAATGACAAAGACATGCAGGTGCTGCGGGAGGTGACAGAGGGGAGGAAGGTGGAGGAAGACAGAGCAAACACCAGACTGAAGATGCAGGGACAAAGAGAGGAAGATGAATCTGATGATGTATTTGATGATGATGAAGTCATTTGGGAGTCAAGAGCATGGAAATGGACAACAGCTGTATGAGGCGATAAGTTAGAGTTCTGGAAATTATTTTAATAATCAGTTCTCTTGTTTGCTTTTGAGTAGAAATATCTAAACATCCTTTAAAAAGACACTATTATTATAATTATAATTATTATAATTATTATATATATATTAGGGCTGGTAAGTGATTCATTTTTATCCAATTACATAATTTGATGATTAATTAATCGAATAAATCGCACATCAGATTTGGAAGATTACTCCCAAAAGATAATTTAAAGTCATTGTGCAAAACATCAAACAGAGATTACAAAAAGTAAGTTCAGTAAGAAATATATATACACTCTTTGCATATGACCCTTTGCAGTGCATTAATTTTTCTTTATTTTTTAAAACTTTGCTTTTCAAAAATTATATGGTCACATTTATATTTTAAAAAGACATTTTCCAAGCTTGCAATATATATCTGAAATACGTAGAGGGCACTAGGCTCTGTTTTTAAAATGTAGAAATGTGGAAATGTATTCCTCTGGCAATCCACTGCCATATCTTTACTCTCATAATGCACAGACCCCTTAGCGATAAGAATATTAAAATTGGACACATTTGCACAACACATAGCTGTGGGCAAAGTGGCACACATTCTTGAGGAATATGCAAATGACATGCCACAACACAATATTTCCAGGGAAAAATAAACAAAAACAAACAACCAAACAAATAAATAAATGACAAACGGCATCCAAGGGGAAGAACAGCAAGAGAAAGTAATGCTAATGCAAGTTACTGTTATAACAATGACACTTTAATGACTGTAAGACTCTTGTTTCTGGTAGATGAAGTGAATGTCATTCGGTTTCAGACAACAGCACTTCATACAGCCAACGGCTTTGATACTGCTGTTCATCATTCACTGTTGGGAGGATGTTTGCCTTTCACTCATATTCACATGCACATAGTCATTGGAATTGTTTCCTTATTTTGTCATCTGAACTTTTTCAGTGTGTCTATTTTATTTACTCTGGGGTACTTTTTGTTCAAGGGTCGTGAACTTTGTTGGCGATTTATCCAAGAACAACTCAATCAATAATCGTTGGACTGTGTTAAAGGGACAATCCTTTCTTCTTTTCTGGACCTTCAGATACTTTATTTTGTTGTATAGCCATTAAATTATATTATAAATATTGTTGTTCAGCAGATGTTGGTTTCTGTGTGTTTTTTAATCAGTAAGAGCTGCATTTCTTTGCGTTTGTATTCACAAAGTTTTCACAATTTAAACCTTTAAAGAGACATTTGGTTTATTGAATTTTTCACATTTGGTCACCTTCACAAAATGAACAAAAACATTACATTTGGATCTTTTCATCTCACAAAGGTATCGTATGGCTTTAGAATGTTACAAAAGTATTATAGAATTTTTTTTTGGTCAATATAAGCTGCTATAATATGGAACCCACTTTTAAAACAGTGTACTGTGGCCCATTAGGGTAAATAAATAATACCAGAAATGTCATTTTTGAGTAGATGATCCCTTTAATTCACACCAGTAACAAGATGTTCAAGCACTTTTTGGACTCAAAGTGGCCTAATTCTCTTTTAATCACAATGTATTGAATAAAACAAAAAGGATCAGGCTACAGATATTGTCTCATGGTAAAGGATGAAAAGAGGCAGCAAACGATGGCAAGGAAAAGTTTGAGAAATGAAGAATCTGAAAAGGGCAAAGCTGAGAAATGTCAAAGAAGAGGATGAAAGCTGTGAAAGAGGAACAAAGCGAGGTTACAGAATCAGGCTGAATGAAGCCTCAACAGATGACAGAGTTGGTCGTGCAACACTGAGTTGGGCCTTCAAATCTGTATCCATTCTCTCTCTCTCTCTCTCTCTCTCTCTCTCTCTCACACACACACACACACACACACACACACACACACACAAAGTGTTTCAAGAAATTACACATGAATGATTCATGTTTTCAACTTTACTCAGGCCAACTAAGACTGTATAATTAATTGAGGCTTCTTTTACAGGGGACTGGAATTAGGGAGGGACTGTTTAAGATGGGAAAGACGTGAGAGGGCAGAGCATGTTTAATACCATAATCATGTAAAGCAGTACTAAGTGGTCATGAAATCTTTCAAAATTATTATTATTATATCAGTGTCAAAGGCTTGGCACGGTCTTCCAGTCTAGCACTTTAGTGTCCAGTATATTCATCTGTCACTGGATAATATTTGGCCCATTGCTGGATTGATGTAAGGTTGGCAGATCACACTTCTCTGACTGTTTATGCCTTTTTAAAGTTGTCCGTTTTCATACTCTGCCTATGCCATGCTAATCATTTTTCACTTTGTGTCATGTCAATGAATTGCAAATATATGCTTAAAATATTCCGGCACGAGAAGCCTAACCTGATTTTACCAAGTGAGACATGTTCCTGGGACAACATCGTTGTTGACCCTGGAACAACATTGTGATTAACCAATCAGATTTGAAGAACCAGTTTATAGATTTTGTGAAGTTTATGCTTAAAATCAAGAAGGGCATCTGCTCTGAATGTAAATGAAACTCATTGCATCTATATCTGTTGAAATGTGCTAGCTTTAAATTACAACACAATCCGATCTTTTTGATTTTTAGTCAGCTTAAATGAATAGATCTCCCAAAATTACAATTACAATTTACTCACCCTCAGGATATTCAAGATGTAGATGAGTTTGTTTCAGATTTGGAGAAAATTTGCATTACATCACCTGCCCACTAATGGATCCTCTGCAGTGAATGGGTGCCGTCAGAATGAGAGTCCAAAGAGCTGATAAAAAAAATAATTACTCGAATCCATCAAATAACATTAAGTAAAGCAAAAAGCTGCATGTTTGTAATAAACAAATCTATCATGAAAATGTTTTTAACTTCAAACACAGCCGCTATCCAAAAAATAAATTAAATAAAATACAAATACTTTCTCCAGTGAATGCATCATCTTGTCTAAATCAAGATCAAGCACTATTTACAAACTAAAAGAGTTCTAAACAAATATGTCAGAGGATTTTGATGTGAGAGGACAACAGGGAATTAACTTTTTCAATGGAGGAAGAATTTTGTATAGATTATGGACTGGTATATTTACCAGAAGCAACATTTTTAAAGTCAAAACGTCCTGTTGGGTTTGTTTCATACAAACACAGCTTTTCACTCCACAAGACATTAACTAATGCACTGGCGTCATGTTCAACAGAGAAAAACATGTCTGGGTGGCCTCATGTGAATTGTATTACTCATGTACTAATTCAGAACATTGTGTTTCTGTATTGGAGAAACAATTGTGTAAAGGAGACTTGTCAGTATAATAAATGTGGCTAAGTTAGTGCTTGTGTGAATGAAAAGAATGGCTAGTGCTCCAATCACCAAGGCCTCTTTCAAAATAACCTTTTAAAATGAGGTACTATGACCTTCTTTAAAAAAATCAGATATGCTATTCATCCATTTTGAATATACATTTGCTTGGATTGATGGTTAGGGGGATATGCTATGACAGTCTTAGGAGGCATGCGACTTTATGAAAAAAGGAGGTTGTGCTGACATTCATCTTTTGAAAATAGAGCCATACGTTTTTGAGAAATGAGGGGAGAACTGAGTGATGTAATTTGTGTAGTGTAATGACAGTTTTAAATGTTCACAATGGTTTGACCTTGCGGTTAAAATTAAAATAATTGCTACATGGGTCGTTTCACTCAGTAGAGGGAGTACTATTCCCTTACTATAGGTTCATTTGTATTAAAGCAATTCATAAGGGTTATTCTTGTGAATGTGCATAAGGCGGTTACTTCAGTTCTAGGAAGTGTTGCTGAAATCAAAGTTTGCCATTGTCTTTTTATGTTGAGAACAGCTTAAGAATGAAATAACGTCCACAGATACAAAGCACAGCCGTAGTGTTTGACAAACCTTTTGTTTTGCATCTTTTGAACGTGTTTTAAAATATTCATGGTGCTAAAAATATTGCACCTGTTTCCGGGTGACATTTCCACTGTCAGTGCAGTGCTGATCTTGAATGGCTTACCTGTTGTCTGGCTTCTGGCTGGAACAAGTCTCTGCGTAATCCTGTAGTCAGCACTGTGCACTTTCTAGAACATTCCCAACACAGAGATTCAGGAAATTGCTCAGCAAGTGTCAGGCTGCTCGAACAGAGAACACTAATCCTGTAAAGACTTCCCCTCAAAGCTGCTCTTAAAAGGAGGCACCTGGCAGAGGGAAATGGGAGGAGAGCTGAGAAACACAAAGAAATAAGAGTTTTTAGCATTAGTTGCGATGCTGGCTTTAAGGACGTTTAGTGGGGTTTGAACCAAGAGTTTTCTTGTCTCTCATTGAAAATGGCAGTGCAGAAGCCTGAATGAATAAAAGAAACTATGACACAAAGGATTTTTTTTCTACATTGGCATATAAGGATAAATGCATATCTGTTCTACGTGGAAACTAGGGGAAAGGGTCAAAATAACTAATGTAACTCATCATATATTCTAATTCAAATCTAACTCATTATTTATCAATTTTACACACTTTAAATAACAACCAATGCTATTTAAAAACTGCAAGCATGGTAACATTTTAGACATTTTATATTGCAAGCTACTTTCTGGTTTATGATTTGAATATATTTACAACCAAAAACAAATCAAAATGTGTTCATTCTAAATTAATCAAAGCAGTTGAGTGAATGATATAATGACTCACTCAGAAAGACTTGTTTTGTCCCTGAATGAATCAGTGTTTAAACAAATTGGTTGAGTGAATGATTCATAATACAGTGACTATGTCCAGAATCGCAGAGTTCTTCTCTGAACAATTACTTCATGTCCATTAAAATGTGTTAATGTGTGTGGTTTTAATGTAGTTCAAATATACATTTATCAAATCCTCTACCATGGCTTCATGGGATGTTAACATGTCTATTGGATGCTAACTTCAGAATCTCATCTGAAGTGTTAATTAAGTCACTTATTTTTGCTTGCTGTTTAATGACTACTTACATACTGAATTTGATACCAATTTTCTGCCTACTATTTAGTAGGGAAGTGTGCATATTGGGATGCAGACAGTGGCTTTCCAATCAAAGTTAAAGTTTAAACAATTGTAAGTTATCTAAGCTATTTTCCACATTGGCTTGTTTTGCTTGGAATATAGTTAATCTATTAATGTGTATCCTTGATAATATTACCATAGAGTATATCAGTGAATTAAGTTCTGTACTACTACTTTTATTGTCTCTGACTTGAATAATAGGCTATTTTTAACAGACATATGTATCTTCTGCTGACATGTGAAAGAGGGTTGAGGCCAAATTTCAGCTTTTGTGTAATGAGCAAAACCTCAAAAGTTTCCCCTCCTCCCAATCTACAAGACTGTTTGTGCTCTGTGTTACACTCTGAAATAAAACTGTGTCAAACATCCAAGCCCCAAGAACTTTACTGACAAGTTTTTGGTTTGACTCCAGCCCCCTAGAGAATCTCTGTCACAGATACACCTCGACAAAAACACAAAAATACCCCCACTGACTCTTTCACGCGTGTGAATGGTCAGTGGAGTTTTGAAACCAATTATATCAGCCAGCCATCCATCACAAGCCAAGCCTGATATAAACCAAATGGACCCATCTCTTGCTATGTGTTGTCAAATTATAATGGAACTTATCATAGACAGTTTAAAATAAAGACGCATTCTCAACCGAGCACCATTTTAATCCAAAGACAGAGCATGGCAGGGTTACAACTGTAATATTTTCTGCTTGTTGGAGATTTGCTTTTACAGACTGGGAATGTTGTGGCCATCTGTCTCTCTCTTTACAAGACATAAACACAACAATCCTCAGTGTATTTTCCATTTGTTTGAGTGTAACAGCCTTTAAATTACATCAGGAACAAGTGGTATATTCAGCCTAGACAAGGTGTTCAAACTCAACACACGCTTCAATGAAAATATGAGGAATGTTTTTGCTGTAAATTTCATATTCTGTTCTGTCAGACGATGACAGTGGCTCTTCTCATGAATGTAGAATGTGTTTTATGCTCTCATTCCAAGCCAATGCATATTTGACGGAAATCAGAATCCAATGGCAAGTTGAAATTGACAGATACAATAAACATTTCTCACCTTTCACATTTTGTGACAGCATGAAATTGTATGTCTGTATCTCTCTATGACAGAATATGAAAATCGGAGTTCACTATCATATTTTCTCTCCAGTAAACTCCATATTCTTCATGTAATGTGTTATTTACCATTCAACCAATAACCATGAGTGCATTACAGGACAATGACGATCCTTCTGGGAATAGAGCCACCAGCGGGCTCATCACAGTTCGTAGAACCCGCAATTTAATCATTTTTGTTGCCGCTGAAAGATCCGTCCGCACATATTTAGCTTCAGGCCCCACGCAGCTCCTTTTTTTTTATTTTATCTCCACAGAGACCCAGACAACCTCCAATTAATCCAAATATTAGTGTTTAATTAGAACTGGGGGAAGAATTAATATTTTAAGGATTAAAGGATTACGACGCATGTGTCATCACAACAACCGGATAACTAAATCGCAAAGTACATTAGACGGGCAGTGGTGCTATCTCAAGGCAGAAACTGCATCAAAGAGTTAATTACCAAGCTAATCATGGCAGCTCCCAAAGGGATTAGAAAACCTAATCGTAAATCTTCCTTAAAATTAAAATCCAATACCTGCTAAATGAAAAGTGGAGGGAAAACTCTTCATTTTTTGTTTAATTATCAACTTGAAATGTTAATATGCAGGATTATGTGACTTACAGTCTACTGTGTCTGAATGCTTACACAATTCCAGTGCTATTCTGTCATAAACAAACAGTATTTTTTTAGTTTTTTTATTCTGGCTTTCTCATTATCATGTCTATCCCCTCTCCACCTCTAATCGATGTAACACTAATGGTCACTCATCAGCTCACAGTAAATATCAATTACTGCCAGCAGGGCTGAAAAACAGGGAAATGAGTTGGTCCTGCAGGACTGTCAGTAAACACTTGGTTCAAAACATAGTTTGAACAATGTCAGTGCCTAAGTCTTGCATTATAGCTGCACCATTTTTGTGGTATGTTGTACCTTCATTTATAACTTTTTATAAGTCAATGGGATGGGAAAATGTAAATATGTTTTATAATTACTACAGACCCGAACATTACCAGAGATATTTTGAAAAAAAAGGGGGGTCTTCTTTATTCTATAAAAAAGTGTCTGAGCTGCAAAAGTAATTATTTTCTGTGACGTGTATATTATTAGTCGCCTTCAATACCCCTGTGCAAACAATATTTTGACTGACAAGGATAATAAAAAGTCTTAATCTGAGTCTGGTTGTATTAGATTGAATTGTAGTGTCAAACATCCGATGCTGTGGTTGTGCTTTTCCTCTTTCAATTACTGTGTTCAATTTTAATGTGCTTGGTTATCACTATTGTTTTAACTGTCTCTTCATGGACGCTTATTGGTTTCTTGAGGGGTTGATAGGTTTCAATGTCCTCTGTGTCATCAGGCCAAATGAAAGCTCTTAGATATCGTTCTCATTTCAGATGCCAACAGATAAAATCAGCAGTTATAAAAGCCCCTAAGTAATACTAATAACTGTAATTATAATATGTGATGTGAAATGAAGTAATACATTTGTTTTACTGCTGAACATTTAAAATATCTGTTTTACTCGATATCTGTCACAATCCCATTCTCAGACAGACCAGTGCAGAGCTTTTCATAAAAGATTTACTTAGCGTTGCTCTTTTAAACACACACATTAAAAGTCAATTTAATGGTATCCCTCAAGGACTATTATTGGAATGAAGAGGTTGGATAAAGAGAAGCCTAATTAAAACCCTGTTTAAACGGGTTTTTGTGTAGCTCTCTGTAGTAAGCGTCTGGTGCTTTGCTCTAAGGTATTGGCAATGGCTCTGAAAACATAAAAAGTGAAATGTTACATGATGCAATATGCACCCTATAATGTATTTGTCCTAGCTGTTAACTCAGCAAAAAGAACCATCATTGATTCCCATGGTCACTGTGAAAATGCATGGAAAGATGAAAAAAAAAAAAAAAAGAAATTCATATTTTTGCATATTTTCACTTGTGTGTCCCTGCATAAGGATTGAATCATGCATACTGTACATATGTGACAAGCATTTATAATCAGCCTATTTATCTGTACAAGACAACCGCATACACTCTGGCTATACAGAAAAAGGGCTAATAGAGTTGTCGGTCATATGGTTTGACACGTAATTAGTGTGGGGATTTGGCATTCTGCACTCTATGAGGGCATTACCAAGGACATATTTGTCATCCTCTTTTGCTCCGGTGTGCAGCATTGTTCAGGGGCTGTATCGCTCACCTTTGGCGCTGCAAGGATTGTCCCTGTGATTGCAGACAGTTGAATTGTTTCTTCAAAGAGGAGCCTCCGAGGTGTTTTGAACACAAAGATGTGCAAATTGATGTACATTAACTGCTGAAACAATGCCTGCCAGACACCAGCATATGTTGGGTGGATCCAAAAGCTGAGCCAGTTGACTTGTACCTGCCAAAAGTGATTTCCGACAGACTTCTGAAGCAGCGCACCAATCTAACAGTCTACAGCTATACAGAGTGAGCTTTGGTGGCAACTAAATGAGTATATGATTTCTTGTTAGACATGAAACTAAATTGGGAAAAGTTGTTCTAAAACATACAACATGAAATACAAATAAATAATAGTTTAAAAATAGGAGATCATAATTGTGCTGTAAAGTTTCAATTTAAAGTCAAAATTGCAAAAAAGACAATAAATAAATACTTATAAATAAACAAAACAAGCAAAAAAACCAAACCACGGTAAAATTACTTCTAAAGTAAATTAATAAATATATTTTACATATGTTTTTTTTTTTTTTTTTGTCTATACTACACAGGTAGTTATACATATATGGATGCAGGGTTTGTGTTGACGCAAATATTAAATATTCAAAAGCTGTCATATACTTTTTTATATCTCTATCAGTTAATGGGCAAGCTGATTACTTTCAGTATGAGCGTTCTGAGCGTGTCTTAAAAACTGAAAGCTATTCCATCCTCAAGGCTGTCAACATCTTGCCTTTCTTCTTCCATCTGGAATCCTAGAAGGACGTGTGTGTGTCAGGGGCAGGAAGAGGAGATAACGTATTTAATTAGGGGGAAATACCATTTGCAAATTAATTAATTCTACCGGACTAAAACGATGAAGTGGGATGTTTCAGCTGCCTTTGTTTTGCAGTCTTGGAGGAAAGAACTTTAGCGCACTGTAACTTTCAAAGAAAATAAGCGACAGGCTTTGAAGAAGTTTGCTAGCTAGTTAAGACAGAAAAGTCAAATGGATAAAACGAGCCTGAATCATTACTTAATTAGAACAATAAACAATGGCAGATGCAAAAATTTACGACTCCTCTGTCTCGTAAATTACCAACAAAATTCATTACCACTGAAAACCAATATGGGTCTGTCGATGCGCATTTATGGGGCATTTCATCAGGAGATTGAAGAAAATAACAGATCATATTTATCTTCTTCAAAGCGTGTTTGACGTTCTTCATCGGCACTGTCTGAATGCCAAGACGTCTAATCCCTTAAATGCTTTTCTAAGTCTTTTAGACCATGAGCAAAGCAGCAAACAGGGGGGCATGGTTGTTGTTCACTTTGACATTCAGAGAACCAAAGGAAAGTTAAATGAGTTTTGTGGCTCTGAGTGAAGCTTAAATGAGCTTGATTGATCTCAATAAATAACGCTATTGAATGGGCCATTCGGCCCGGTCTTTTTGTAAATGTCGCTGGCTAGCAGAGTGGAAAAAGAGAAGAATTTTTTTTTTTTATCCTGACAACTGCCATGATGTATTGTAGTATGGAGTAAGTGAGATGTGATGGTGGCAGAGTGAGTATTGACCAGAAAAGAAACTGACATTCAAAAGACTGTATGTGTGACGCTAGACACCAAGCTTAATGTGATTTTCCATTCAATTCGATTCGACTGGCAGGGAAATGGTATTTAAATCACAAGTGTGCGTAGGAACGGCTGACAGGGAGATGATTGCATGGAGGTTAGGACAAAAAAAAAAATGCATTCAAACAGTGTGTCACAAATAAACTACAGTTATTAGACACAAATACCTGCGGCACAATGAAACTAATAGCTGCTCAAGCAATGTCATATCTGCCAGCTATTATCATGTCAAAATGAAACATTAGCAGCTTCAAAGAGGCTAAAGTAATAAACCATGTCATTTGAAGTCACAGCCGTGTGTGTAAGTGGACTGAACTGTCCTACACAGTTTCACATCGCACTCAAAAGCACCACATATTACAGGTTACAGTGTTCACACTTTCTGCCCAAAAGCCTATTTCTGCCTTGGATAAGCTCAGCAGAAAACATGATGAAAACTGACAATACATTTAGTCTTTTTTAATATAGGCTTTTATGAAACAACATAATAGCTTGAAATACATACTTTAAAACAAACACACAGCAATCTGACTCAATCAAGACGATTTAAAGATACACTTTGGGGATTCAGTTGTATGATCTGTAGATTAATTCAAATTTGAAATGCAAATGTTATGATGAATTAGATTTTGCCACTGCAAATGTGTGCAGTGTCTCAGGATTGTAAGGATAAACAGAGGATGTTACAACTACAGATGGGAACTCAAATCCAATTTTAGTGTCATTAACATTGTATGGACTATTTGGAGAATTTTCAAATGATGAGATGATTTCAATAATAGATTGATTTAAAATAATTTGTCTGTATAGACAATGCTTTTAGTCTTTTAAATGCAATCCAAAACTGCCCTCAGTAATATTTTAAACAACATTAATCAATTGAAGCGGACGGCTCATACGAATCATTTGCACTGTAACCAGATTTCACATGTTATGTTTCATGCTTTAACAGTGGTGTTGTGACACTGTTTAATTAGTGTTTCAGGAAATGACATAAACTTCTGCTATAATATTTACCCACGCTACGGTAGTAGCAAACTCATATTGAGAAAACATTCATGAAACAAGTTTTAATTCTGTGCTTAATTTACTCACAATCAATATAACTCACATACAGTGTGCTTCAACAGAAGTTACAAAGAATACAGTAGATGCAGATGTGTCCATTTATTCTGTCAGAATTATATTTTAGTGCAGTGATGAACATCATTCGGTTCTGGTATTTTTCTGTTCTCACATTTTGCCTGTGAGATGATCCTGATACCTGAATATAAAAAGTGTATGGGTATCAAGGAAACTTTTCTGATGCATTCACTGGCTCTATCAGCTCAGTGTTTGGATGTGGATGGCGGTGCCTAATGAGATGTGGGGAGCTATTTTCCCCCTCACAGTCTGTAGAGCTCCACACGTCTAAATTCAATATCCGCCATAGAACATTGGCTCTTGCCTCCCTAAAGGCTGCCAGGGTCAGCCAAATCTCTGTGAAATTACAATATCTCTGAGTCTTTTGAATAGACGGAAAAAGAAATGGATGAGAATGAACGAGGGAGATATAGAATGAGTGAATGGAAGAGATGAAAAGGATTTGGCTTTGAAAAGCAGCATATAGTGTAACGAATGGCAGACAATCAGGCCACACACAGGGGCTGAAGTTTCAAAGGCATTGTGTGTCTGTCTGTGTGTTTCAGTGTTCATGTTCCCAGATGACAGATTGTAGACACATACCTCATCAAGTTTATGGTTCATTTGAAACAATATTTGGATTATGCGGCCAGTGGTTTTGATACTGGTTTGTTACATACAAGCTGTTTAAATTAGGTGTAAATGTAGCCACTAAATATACAATCATGGCCAAAAGTATAGGCACCCTTGGTAAATATGACCAAAGAAAGCTGTGAAAATTAATCTGCATTGTTAATCATTGTAAACAATTCACATAAATAAATCTTTTAATTTGATAATAAAAATTTAAAATGGGGGTAAATATCATTATGAAATACATTTTTTCTCTAATACACATTGGCCACAATTAACGGCACCCTTTTATTCAATACTTTTTGAAACTCCATTTGCCAGTTTAACAGCTCAAATCTGTCTCCTATAATGCCTGATGAGGTTAGAGAACATCTGACAAGAGATCAGAGACCATTCCTTCATCCAGAATCACTCCAGACCCTTCAGATTCCCAGCTTCTCCTCTTCAGTTCACTCCTCTCATTTTCTATAGGGTTCAGGTCAGAGGACTGGAATGGCTATAGCAGAAGCTTGGTTTTGTGCTCATTGACACATTTTTGTGTTGTTTTTGAGGTTTGTGTTTGGATTATTGTATGGTTGGAAGATCTAAACATGGCCCATTATAAGATTTCTAACAGAGTCAGTCACTTACTGCTTTTTTATCTGTTAGTATTTGATAGAATCCATGATGCCATGTGTCTAAACAAGATGTCCAGGACCTCCAGCAGAAATATAGGCCCACGACATCAAAAATACAGCTGAATATTTCATTGTACACATGGGGTACTTTTTATCTCTGTGTTCACCAAACCCATCTTGAGTGTTTGTTGCTAAAAAGCTCATTTTTAGTTTCATCTGACCATGGAAGCCAGTCCCCCCCCCCCCCCAAAAAAAAACATGTGATAATGTAGGTCCTATTTAACCCCATTTTACACTTTGGAATAATTTGGAATGTGACAAGATGTATTTAAAAATATATTTAAGTCAATTTGTCGTGGTTTGTTTCTTTGCTTTTATGCTACGTTTAATTTGACTGTTACTATTTGTGCATTGTAACACATTTATCATAACAGCCCTATGACTTTTTATAAAGTAGTTTTCTTTCTTGTTAGAAATGACTGTAAATGTCTAACTGGCAGAACCAACTCAAAGCTCATGAATAAATTTATTAAAGTGAAAGTAATATTAGTAGCACAGTTTTCATTCACATTGACACTAGAGTAATCAAATTCTCCAGTGCTGTATTTGAAGCACAATCTCTCACCAGGTAAGGCTTTGTTTCTTTGTGACAATCCGTTCAGTCGGGCTGTTATAAACATGTCTTTGCTGGCCACAGGACCAGTGCTGTCTGCTCTGACCAATGGCTCCACTGAAAGGTGTTAAGGAGAGTGGAGCTTTTAGTCCTGGTTGAATTATATTGCCAATTCAGTTTAAAACCAGGCCAGTGCAGAAAGGGCAGTATGCCAAGACTCAGGCTCAAAGCTTCACCTTTGCATGTGGAATTTTTTTTGTGTGTGTGTGTTCTCCCAATAATACAGTCTTCAAAAGTCTCCTCCAGCATAGAAGCTGATCAGCAACCAGGTAAACTGTGCAAATATGATTTCAGAAATAATCTTTTATTTCCCTCTGCTTGGCAAGGGGCGAAGCAATCAATTGGTGTGGTGCAGAAAATATACAAACACACACACACACACACACACATACGCATAAGCAGTAAATTATGGAGAGGATAATAAGAATGCAGGGGAAAGATGGTGCTCATGCTGAGGGCCCCAATGCTGTGGTCCTGAGAATGACTTAATCAGTCATCTGCAGACAGCAGGAAACTCTGTGACAATGTGATTTATATCTCCTTCCTTTCTTTCTTCACTCCTTCGCCTGTCCCCCTTTCTCCTCCATCATTTTGCCCCTTCTCTCCCTCGTTTGCACACCCCTTGTTCTGCGTCTTCTATCCTCACCTCTACCTATCAGCTCATTTCTTTAGTGGGAATAAAAACACAAGAGAGAACGAAGTGAAAGAGATGTGAGAAGATGACTGTGAGCAAAGGGAAAGCTGAAAATGGCCTCAAAAAAATACTAATAGCTTTTTAAATATTACAAACTCATTTCAAATGCTTTTTATCTAGAGGAAGCTGAAATAAAAAGTGTTTCAGGATAGTTTTTTGCCAATTACGTTTTTTTTATTGTGCCCCCCTTTTAGGTGTCTATGCATTATTCCAGATGACAGTTGAAATGACAAATTCACTGCACAAAACCATATCTCCTTTATTTTGCTGCTTCTACTAAGTTTCAGATGAATTTGAACTACAATATTAGAGATTGGATTGATTTGATGTCAACCACATAAGATATTCATAAAAAACAAAACAATGAAAGATCGAAAAACAGCATGAAGAAAGTGAGACAATGATTACAATGGAGAGACATTTCTCTTTGTTTACCCTCAAACAGGAAGGAAAATTATGCTGAGATGGTTTTCAAGATAAAATCTGGTTTAAAGTGTTTCATCCACGTTTCGTTTAGCCACAGTCACAGGTAGATCATTGTTGTGACAAACTTGCTTCCATTGTGTTTCAAAAGCATAAACTGTTTGAGAGTTTCAGAAGATAAAAACTTAATATATTTGCCCCAAAAAGGCAACAAACAAAAACTCCCAACTGAGTGTTTAGAGAAAAAAAAAATCCTAGTAATGAGAAAATACAGATAGATGTGAAGTAAAGTAAAGAGAAGTGCAGGAAGACAGACTTTAAAAAGATGAAAGAAGGCAGGAGAAGAGAGGGGAGAGAATGAATAAGACAAAGCACAAGTGGGAGACAGGAGGGAGAGACTGAAAAATAACGTAAAAAATGTTAGATTAAGTGTTTTTACAATTACAATTTATGTTTATATAGTCATCACTGTTTGTTGGACACTTTCACTTATTTAATTATATAGATGTTAAATTAAATTTAGCATAAAATTAAGGCTTATGGATAATACAGCTGTTGGTGATAGTTAATAAGGTTAGTTGGTGATACCTGTTTAATGTTAAATTATGATGTTTTATGTATAGAATCACCTTCACTTTATTAGCAGTCCTTCTAACCTTCAAAGCTGATTCACACAAACAACCTGAAAAAATGACAGTGGGTTTCTAATAACCAGCATTCTTTGTTTTGGATAGTACAAGGAGAACAATCTATTCGTTAACTGTAAAAAGAATTTGAGCTAATGCAGGCTAGTTGTTATTTTAATGGTTAAAAAATGTTAGGTAGAAGAGTTATTCAGTTACCTACTGTAGGTTTTTAAATATTGTTTTTCCCCCTTAAATTATTTAATTTGTTTGTTTTTCAGTGCACGCATTCATTTTTCTCATACAGTGCTTATGTGTGATATAAAAGCAACATTATCAGTTCAACATGTATCTAATTTTAATCTAATAAATATGCAAGTATGTAGTAGCTGAAACAAATCTGGTTCACGTTTAGGTTTACTGTTGCTTCGCTGACACATTTTGGTGTAGTAAATTAGAAAAATTGACAATATGATTGGGTTTTTCTCACTACTCTGCATAATTGAACTTATATGACTAAAAATAACAAAAAATATGCTATGTATTTGTGTGCCGAGGGAAAACATAAGGGCTTGGATGCTGGGAGGAAGGGTTTGAGAAAATGAGCAAGAGAAGGAGAAAAAGAAAGTAGCACTGATAAAAAAAAAATGAAAAGCACCTCCTGACATGTGATTTATGTTGCAGTGAAAGGCCTATCCTTGTGATTAGGCACTTTCAGCAGTAAATTGGTTCTGAGGTTTAATGATGCAGAACTGAAAGTTGGGTACGTGGCACTTTGTCAGAAAGAGCTAAAAATGGAAAGAAAGGTTTAGATTGAATGCATTTCTCTCTCTTTTCTCTATTTCTTATCACCCGCGCTGAAAAAAATGGTTGAATTTGCATGATTTCGTCAGATCTAGATTGCATTAAGAAAACAATTTGTGATGCAGTGAATGGATCTGAACCCAACGACTTTACAGGGGAAATGATACATAAACAAAAGGAGCTAATTTGACAGGGGACGGATATCAGCAGGAGGGACGAGTGCAAAGTGCATCATACCAAATTTAGAAGCGAAGGAGAGTGTTAGAGAGAGACAGACAACAAGAAACATGGGATCTAATGAGAAAAGGAGAGAGAAGGTGAAAAGGCCAATGTAGTGATTGTGGAATCGCTTTGGTTTCCTAATTGAATTCTGTGGATACAGCAGAACATTCCTGTCAAGCAATAACATAAAGCTGAGCCATTACCTTTGCAACAGCAGCACACAAAAGACCTCACAAATGCAGACCCGCAGATCTCTGAGGTACAAAGCCAGCGCTATAGTCCCTGACACACAGCAGAGTGGTATTGATCAGGCTTTCATTTCTCAAAAAACGCTTGAGGTGGAAAACTTTGATCACTTTTCTTCTGCTTTTAACTAAGTACTGTCAAACGTGTTATTCTCAGAATTGATTCCCTGTTTCGCTTGTCAGTACAAATGTAGATTTGCAAAGATTTACAGAGCTTTTACCCACTGATCTGCCTGCAGGCTCTTATTGAGAAGAAATATTAGCTTATTGTGGGAAAAAATATGTGTACATGGGAGGACGTAACATCAAAGGGTTATATTACATCCTCCAGTGTACATTTGTTTTTCCCACCCTGAGCTGCTCGAAAAATACTGTTCACTATACAGTTCTAGAAACACAACTCGACCCGTCCATTATATATGGGTCATTCAATATAGCATGTTCTTTTCTGATAACAGGCCCACATAACTGTAAAAAAAAAAAAAAAGAAGAAAAAATAAAAAAAACTACTTTTATATTCTTGGGAAATCAGAAAGCAAGCATTTAGTTTTGTTGTGTGAGAATGTTTAAGAGCCAGGACTTTGGGCTGTGTTTGTTCTGAAGCAGGTGCCCATGAATGCAGGAGAGCACAAACCTCAACAGACCGCGGGCATTGTTTGTTCAGGCGCTGTGCCTAATGTTCCATAACCGGCGCGACACAAGACCCCTCTCTGCAAAAACACCCACTTAAGGCATTCATTCCCAGCTCTGATCACCAGGACTTCCATTGATGCTCCTAGAGTCAGGCCAGGGCATGATTTACACACACCATCAACCCAAATAAAAACTCTGATTACAGCATTCTCTCTCTCCCTCGAACTCTCCCTCATTCAGTTTCTCTTTCATTTTGATTAGCTCCCCGGGGGCTCCATCAGACTCTAATCAGAGGCAGATGCACGTGCACACACACACACACACACACACACACACACATACCATCACTAGCTTACAGCCCTTTTCTCATATATATAACCCAATGAATAGCCTACCTTTGATTGGTGGTTCAGACAAATCAAAATGTTCATCTGACAGCAGCATTCAGAGGTCTTTTAAGATGATGTGCTGTGGGAAAGGAAGAGCATGTGCTAAGTAACAATTTTGGGTGAGCATTCAATATTTCTCTGTACAAGTTGTAAAGATGTGTGTCATTTTTTTTTTCAATGCATGTAAACTTAACTGATTTTTTTTACTTTTTAGGACGTTTAGTTTTGTTGTCATCTGTATGCTAGAAAAAATAGTGTTAGCAGAAGCATCTTTTCTTCCCAAGCATTTTTTTTTTTTTACTTATTTTGTATTTTAATGGCTTTTGCTGGTCTCCAAATCTGGTCAGACAGGTGTGTTGTGTGGTGTTAGAGGGGGTATTGGCACCTTAAACCACATAAACACATTTCATTACACCAAATTATGTTCTTTTTTAGCAGCAACATATGACCCCTTTAAAAAAAACCTGGGTATTACTTATACATTTTATGTCATCAAATAAATTGTGAAAATATCTTGTGTTAACCACAGACCTTTTTTCAGCCTTTTAAACTAAAGACCCATTTAAAAACCAGAAGTGCTAAAATGCTGACTTGTTTTTTGTGTTTCAGACAACAAATGGTCCCTGCAGAACTCGACAGCACAGATTTACACATCTTAAAATTTTTATATTAACTTGGTTTTACTACTAATAAAGTAATGTCTGGGCAAGAGTGACATCCAATTAACTATGGGTAATTTTAAAACTTTCCTT
>NC_068411.1:89313-117135 GCF_023724105.1 Carassius gibelio | reverse complement strand
GCACCTATTAAATTACTGTGACATAGGGTGAATCACATGAGCTCCACTTCTATTTTGATTTGCATTTAGTGCAAGCTACGTATAAACTGCATGATTATGGTTCCAACATGTCAGTATGATGCTATACTTATATGCTGTCCTCTAGATATGATCCTTATACTCAAAATAAATAATTGCTGCCTAAAATTGCTTGTTTAACTGAAACATGACTTTACTAAACACATAACATATTATCTTATAGTTGTATATTACTGCCATATAATAGCTACTGATAATAATACTTCCTTATTCTGACACTAAAACAAGCATTTTTGAAAGGTTGCTTTGAAACTCTATGCACTGTGAAAAGTGCTAAAATAAACTTGAACCACATGTTACGCAAATCAAAGTTCTTGCTGTCAATTTACTCTTAATTGGACCACATACATCAAAGGAAAATATATCACCCAAAAATGAAAATTCTGTCATTAATTACTCATTTCCAACATGAAATCCGTTCTTGGATTTCCTCAACAATATCTTCATTTGTGTTCCGAAGATGAACTAAAGTTCAGATTGACATGAGGGAGAGACAGAATTTTCATTTTTGGGTGAACTTTCCTTTTAAATGATTCGCTAATAGAACTGTAAACATTTTTTAAAGATTATGAAAAACTTTGAAATACTTTATTATTATTACTAGTATTATTATTACTACAGATAAACAGTCTAAACACCCTCGTGTCATTAACTTATACCTCACAGTAATGGTTTGTGGTTGTGGACCTAGCTGAAAAATGACCCGTGGTTCAGTGAAGGAGTCATTTGAGTAATGACTCTCGATGATGAATCATCAGTGAATCATTTACCCAAATGACTCATTTGAGTGAGATGATTCACTTACTGAGCGAGTCTGCTTTAAATCACTGCACAAGTGAGATCAGGAGTCACGCAAATCGTTTTGACTGGTTATAAAGATTTGTTTTGTAAGAGAGTTTTTCTGTAAATCAGACGTCACTGCTTGTGTTCTGTCCGGGAGCGCACACTAACAGGTTGATTTATGTGACAAAACGGTATATTGCAGCAAAGTGTTCCTGAATAGATTTTAAATCATTTTTGTTTATGTTCTTATATACTTTTTTGGTTCATATTTCCTGTAAATACCCAGAAGTCTGAATGCACATTCTGATTTTGTTGGATCATGTTGCTTGTTTTCAATATAGACGTAGGAGAGAGAAAGACAAAGTGAGCATATGTGAAAAACACAGAGAGAGAAAGAGAGAGTGAGAGAGATGGTTGTTGTGGACTGCAGTCTCCCCCTTGAACAGGGAGTTTTATCTCTACTACATACGGCCTGTTAAAACGGCCTCAGACTGTTCCATGCTGCTCTGATAATGAGCAAACAGGGGCAATTGAATGTCAATGCCCCCGTGGGAACAGAGGAAATGTGCCCGGGGGGGCTATGGCCGCCCCCCACCCCCTCCTCCCCCCTGAGCGGCCGGTCTAGAGCGAGAGAGAGGCAGTGTAACCTTGCGGAGTTGTCTCTTTGTCCTCTGATCGGCTCACTGGGTGGGTCGGGGGGGTTCTCGCTGACAGCTGAGTTTCCCCCACAGGTGGGCCTCATGCAAACAATGCAGATTGGGCTGTTTTAAAGTCACAGGCTGATTTTGACCTTCCAGAACTTCATTAGGACGTGACCTTTGGGTGTACTTATCATTCTAGACATGGGTTGACATATTTCCCTCAGTTTGGTTCAGAATGTCGTTCCAAACCTGAATGCTGTTATTTTGCCTGTGGAACACAAATAGATGGGTATGCACATTTTTTCAATACCATATTGTTTATGAGCTGATATTAAAGTTTATAAAATTGTATGTTATTGTCCCTTAACATAACAAATGTAATACTGGCGCATTTTCAACTGAATTTAATAGAAAAGCTTCAAAAATTATGTCTGGTCATGAGAACCAATAATGTGTGATCATGTAATTGACATTTTATGTGATGCAGTGAAAGCCGTCATATATTGGCTTGCAGGCCAAGTTCAGTCAAAGATATCAAACGGCTTCAGGCAAATAAGTTGTATGAAACCTCTTGAGGGTGAGTAAATATTGACAGAGGTTAAATTTTGAACTATTCCTTCAAAAGTAGACTTCCTTCCATTTTCCACAGTCAAGCTGAGGTCTGTAACACGTGTCCTAAACACAAACACGATCCCCTATCAACCACAACATCAGCAATCCGACACGGACCAGTACGACAAGAGAGGTTCAATAACTCGATCCTTTTAACGCTCAGTAATAAAATCTCACCCAACTGTGTCACTTAGAAAGCCGATACACTGTCCTTTACAATGTGTCTATCTCAATCTGGAAGGATTCTGATGTGCAACAAAGTCCACAAGGAAAAGCGTGCTTCTTGTACAAAAGCTTGCCCTACAAAAAAAACGTAGCTTCTCCAGAGAATGGCGTGTTAAGTTAGAAACAAGGCCAGACGCGACATGACAAGAAAGATGTCAGAGCGTGTTTGTCACCTGATGAGAACCATGCCTTGGTGTCAGTAACAACTCCGATACCTCCTCTGAGAAAAAGATCTTCGGGATCGCAGTAAGAAAAAGTTCAGAGAGGGAAAGAATAACAGCGGAAGAGAGTGCTGTGATGGCACATTCAAATCCCAAGGCTGCGTGGAAATGTTTTTACAAGGGGCTCTGTCCTTTCCATCTGATAGTCAAATGAGCAGAAGAAAAGCAAAGCAGCCCCTCCCAGACCACTCGCTCCCTCTCTTGTATCCAGGGATTAACCAAAGACCACAAAGTAGGTCAAGAAGACATGCTCTGAAAGCGCAAGGAAGGATAGACCGTGAACCACCTCTCTGTGACAGGCCAGGACTTGTCCTTCTGCTAGATTTCGCCTCACTTACTCACACGTATGCACACCAGCGGCAACCTAGATTTCAAATTTGAGTTGAGGCACAGAAGTGACAGCCAAAGTGTTTGAGAGCCTGAGAATGTAGGTTAAATGCTGGAGATGTAAAGAGGGACATCTAGAGTAAATACTCTTTTCCCCGTCAGCCACTCGGGAGCTTTTAAACTTATTTATTCATGAAACGACAAGCTCAAATCACTCATCACTTTTGATTAACGCAGGGAACGTCGGTTCGGAAACCATTTTCATGACGTGAATGCACTAGAGACCCTCGTCTCATCTCGCACCTTTGGATTCTGAGACTTTGTGTGTCTTTGAGCCTAAGGGAGCCAAAAAAGGATTTTAAAATTGGATGAAATCACCTCCCGCCTCTTTCTGACACATATCATGGAGATATCAAGGGGCTAACGGGTGCTCAGACGGACTTTGAACCTCTGTGAGTGTAACGCTCGCTTTAATACCTGCGATGATCAGACACTGAGCGCTCTGAAAGCTTCCTGTTAAAGATATAATCCTGTGAGGGCTATTTTTAGACGTACATTTGGAGCCCTGCAAAAACAGAATATTAAATCTCATGCCTTCACGCCTGTCTGATTATTTATGAATACATCTTTATCTAGGTCATGACTTTGGATGCTGTGGTGATCACCTGTGTCATTTACTCTCCGCTTAAAGGAATGGTTTTAATAAAGCCTGATTCATGTTGTGTTTATTATTATTAGAATTATTTTAATTATTTTTTTTTTTTTTGTATGTGTTGTTTTTTTGTAATCACTGGATATTCATGTTATTTATTTATTTATTTATTCATTTATTGCATTTGTATCCCAGTTTGTGTTGTGGGTTTTTTTTTTTGCTTTTGCATGTAACAATATAAATAGATTTTTTATTTATACATTTTTTTATATATATTGCCCTTTGTATCCTGGACCATGTTGTGTGTTTTTTTTTTTATGTTTTCGGATTTGTTTTTTTAACTAGATTGCCAGATTGTGTTATGTTTTTATCTATGCTTTTGCATGAATAATTAATATATATATATATATAGATGGGCAATTTAACATGCTTTCCATTCATCTTTGCATTTAATTCATCTTTGCATTTAATTCATCTTTGCATTTATGAACCTGAAGTAAAGAATGTTAATGATGTGAAGAAAAGGGGAGGCAAGTTTCAAAGTGCAACACTGTAATCCAGCGAAATAATTCAACAAATAACCATATATTGAGTAAATCATGTTACTCAAGAAGTTTAAAAAAATTCAAGTTTCTGTGTTTTTTAAGTCAGAATCTATCTCTCCCTTGAGAGAAACTTGACTCTTGTTTACTTATCTTTTTGACTTTTTGTCATTCTTCTACCTAATTTGGTTAGAACAAACTGTTTTGTACAAATCTAAGAGAGTAAGTTTGTATCTGGTGACATTCAAATGGTTATTGCAAACACCTTCCAACCTTAATGCACTCCTGAGTGTGTGTTTACGTTGACTGCCGTCTTATGTGTCTAAACAAAAAGGTCATTTGAAGTTTCAGAAGTTTGAATGGCACTGTTTCATTAGTCGCACCTGTAGTGTGTCATGCTTCTGAGGTTTGTAGAGCTTAAGATGTATTGATTTTCATTTTACCAGTGAGCTCTTGCTGCCAGCATGCTTGTTTTCCTATGTCGTCTCATCTCATGTCATATCTTTTGCTCGTGTTGATCTCTCTTCTTCTTTGGCCACCAGATACACAGAGGTTAATGCATGGATGGGGCCAGAGGTCAAAGGTTAATGTCCTCTGACACAGCGGTGTCTTCCCCTTGAGACAGTCAGGCGTCTTGAGTCCAAATGCCCTGGGTGACCTGCTGGACCTGTAGAACCAGAGAATAATCCTGGCAGAGTTTAATTTTGTATGGTAAAACTGGATTATACTTCAGTCTGCCAAACTCGTTTGTGACAATCAGTTGAATCTAGAAATAATTTGATTTTGAAAGGTTTTGAGAAGGCAGTTTGGAATAATTAAAAAATGGAAGAAAAAATTGAAGAAATTAAAAAAACTTTATTTTTGTGAATTTTGAGCATCAGTACTCAAGTCTTAAGTGTCACATGAGACATCAGAAATCATTATAATATGCTGATTTGGTGTTCAGAAATATTTCTTATCATTATAAATATTGAAAACAGTTGTGCTGCTTAATATTTTTGTGTTTTGAGGCAAAATCTCTTCTGAAATTCTAGTGGCAACATTTTAAGGTTATTGATTTATTTTCTTCTAAGGACAATTTAAGCTAAACTTTCCATCCGGTCTCCATTCCTTCTCTTTGCTGTCAGCAAGAAATAATTGAGCTAAAGCAATCTCATTTGTGACTTTTCTTTCCGTGGTTTACATGTTTGAACAGGTTTTATAATCATGTAAATAAAAGATGAAAAGATTGATTGTAAATATATGTTTACACTGAATGCAAAACCTGCCAGTACATGTTCCCAGAATCTCCCAAATCTGTAAAATGCCTGTGATGCTGTAAAGATGATTATCAACAGGCTGAATTGCAGATGACATAGTCCATAAAGAATATGTTGACGATGGAGGCCAATGAACAGAAAAAAACACACTTAAGCACACATGTGTCTCTGTTCTGAGGTCAAAGGTTGGCGTTCCGTGAACCATGGTTCTGTGAAAAGCTTTGGAGCACAGGTCACCAGCTCGAGATGGTGAAGGAAAGAAGGGCGGATATTGTATCTCCATTCATGTGACATTTGAGGTCATAGTTCAAAGATGAAAGGTCCCCTAAGTTCAAAGGTCAACTTGGTGAGATAGCACTGAAATTGCTGATCCAGTGTGTCTCCACGATCCAGGAACTTGTAGATGAATCACACTTGAAAAACATGGATTCATACTGAAATGCTAAAAAAAAAAAAAAAAAAAAAAAAAAAAAAAAAAAAAACAGTGCTCAAAAAACAACAACAACAACAATTCTGTTGGTGGACAAAAAATATTCAATATTCAAATCTAAACCATCAAAACAACATACTGTGTCAACTTCTTGTTATACTGTACTGATTTTTGGAAAGATGGAAATTACCCGTATGTTAAAATTATACGTCTTTGTTCTATGATAAATGGCTTTTCTGTTTTGTTCTGTCAGATAAGTTACAATATAAATATTTAAACATTTTTGCTTATACAATGCAATATATATGTAGCCGCAAAGTTTTTGTTTTCCTTAGATTACTCAGATTATTAATGGTGAGAGGTGAGGTCGCGCGTCTGGCTGTGCGCGCGCCCGCACGTACACAAAGCGTCTCCTGTAGCTTTAAGCTGCGCTCGCTCACTCACTCAGCCAGGGAGGGATAGAAAGAGAGAGAGTGTGTGGAGGAGGAGGAGTGTGAACATTGCGGAGTTCTCGGGGATTCCGAGAATACACAGTTCAGACTCAGACCCGACAGTCGGTGATGGAGGCCGACAAGTTTTTGGACTCTACTTCTATTTGACGCGGCTCGCGGCTCACGTCTGCGCGCAGGAAACGCTCAAGCTCGGTTAGCGGAATCAGGTACGTGTCGAGACCACTCGATGCCCGCCCAGCAGCTGGAAAGACTCCGCTGCATATGACTGTGGTGTTTGCTGTTTATTGTGGTCCTAGGAGGTACTGAGAGAAAAAATGGAACGTGGGACTCCGTTTACACGGGACGCGTTCTTTGGTTTATAAACAGGGCGCCTTGGTTAAAAGTTGAACTGTTTTTAACTTGACACCGCGTTTTGAAAACGTGAGACCAAAGACGCAAGAACGCACGCTGTGTGAATCGCAATGGTCGCTGCTGTCATTTAGTTTCCATTTTGTTTCTCTGTTACAGTCAGTGCGATGTTACCCTTTCACTTATCTGCTGGTTTATCATTCATACACGAGAACTGGTCATTTATAGCTCTGTGTTTCCAGGCCATATCTTTTATAATATTTTAGAATTTAATATTATGTAATGGAGCGTGAGAAGTCTTGCATGTGATTTATTGTGTTGATCTTGACACTTTCCTGTATTTATGATCCATATATATATATATATATATATATATATATATATTTATATAAAAGAGCTGTCATTAAGAGCTGTCATTAGTAGTCATAAAGTCAATACTACTTTTTGTTAATCTCTTCAGGACAAGATCTTACCTTTTACCAGACACACATTTTGGACTTTTTATTGTTTATAGTTTTCATGTATTTATAATTTTTTTATATATATTGCCCTATAGGTTTCCTGTGGCTTCAGTCAATAAAAATGGGGTAGACGAGGTCAAAGGTTGCAGTTTAGAGGTGGTCAGAGATCATAGTTAGGGTTCAGTGTTGGTTCAGGTGGCTTTGTTTGGTAAAGGAAAAGACCAGTTACTGAAAAGTGTTTGTCTTGGTCTGTGGGAAGAGCATAGATCTGCATGTGTTTTGAAGAAGCTGATTGAGAGACAAGTTATTTAATCAGTTTTCTTATCGGCATTTTTTCAGTTTGTTAGATCAACAATACAGGTGCAAAATGTCTCCAAATACTCTGCTGACATAGCAACAAGATGGGAAAGAGTCAGGCTGACAGCACTATGTGACCTGTTATCTGGCTTCTTTAAGATTGATACTGACTTGAAATGATGCTATCACTGCTAGAGAAATGAAAATGAACACATGGCGACCTAATTTCTCAGAGGGGATGTCAATACAGTGAACTGAGAGTGGTTAAAACTGTGCTGGGTCATCGTCATATTAAAAAAAAGTTTCCTATTGTGATGTCTGTTCACCTCCTTCTGGCTTAGACCTTTCTTATTGTGTTTAACTTTTATCCTAAAGTGGCTTTTTTTATACAGTAGTACTCAAACACATGGTTTTAGCTTGTGCAACACAAACTTCATGGTGTAACGTGTCATAAATCCATAGAAGCCACGGGCGCTTTACACTCATTAACAGGTCAGTTGACAGCTCAGGGACACAGTGGTTGCGTGTTTGTTCCTTGTGCAATGAATCTTGTTTTATACAGGGTATATCAGTGATAATAGGTGGCCTGGAGATCAACAGGAAGCGGTGCTGTTTATACGAGAGGTTTTGTACATCAAAAGAAGGGATGGAGGTGGTTGTCTGGCTTAGGGAATTGAAACGCTGAGACAGTATGAAATACAAGGCACAGATTCTTCTCTACTCAGCCTTGGGACAGAGGCAGGGCTTTCATTTATAGAGATGGATTGATTTTTGCTGATTGATTTACTGTAAACGATTTATAGTTTGCTGAATTTGCGGTGGAGGTTTGCTGGGAGATGCAACTCCGATAAATTGAGCATCACCACACATTAGAACAACAGCAGTGACCTAAACACAGCAACCAGTTGACCAACCATTACATTTTTGAACAATTCAAATTAGGTTTGGGCAATATGGAAAAAATATCATTTCACGATTTGATCAGAATTCTTTGTCATGTTGGATCTACTATAAGTTGCAAGTTGTTATTTACAGCCAAACTAATTTCCCTATTATAAAGACATAGTCTTTCAAGGTAACAAAAAAAAAGAATGGCAGATATTTAGGCCAAAGAGGGCGAAGATAAAAATCTTTGTTCTTATTTTTTAATAATAAAGATAAAAGAATTACAAAGATACACGTTACAACTACACATAATATACAAATAAAACAAACAGTGTTTTATTTGCAAGTACCATATGTGTATTTGGCAGGAGCATTCAAGAAATTGCATGAACAAATATAAAAATAAAACACTATATAAACTGATTCCTAAAGCAACTGTATCAAATTTCTTCAGTCAAGAGCAGTGAGTTATTTTTCTCTTTTGTGTTTTGTTGTTTTATTAACGTTAAAGGAATAGTTCACCCATAAATAAAAATTCTGTCCGCTGTCTGTCAATTCTGTCATAGTGCTTTATTTTTATACCAACATTTACTCACTTGGTTTTAAACCTGAATTAGTTTCTTTCTTCTTCTGAACATAAATGCTATTTTGAGGAACATGGAAAACCAAACAGTTGCTGGTCCAAAGTGACTTCCACAGTATTTTTTGCTACTATCAAATTGTGACCAGCAACTGTTTGGTTACCCACACTCTTCAAAATATCTTCTTTGTGTTCAACACAAGAAAGAAATTAATACAGGTTTGGGACAACATGACAGTGACTAAATAATGACAGAAATGAAATTTCAGAAGTCATTTTCATTCCATCTTGCAAGCAGGCCTAATGCCTGATAAATCCGTGTTTGTGAGCTCAGCGCTGCTTAGTGCTCAGCCGTTACCGGAGACTCTATCGCTCCCTCTCTAACAGCGCCTCCTGCTGGCATAAAAATAATTTGCATATTTAGGGGTATGTTAGGCTTCGGGTGTATGTGGTGCTCAGTGAAAGTGCAGGTCAGGCCAGTGCGTGAATGAAACATTTAAAAGCACAAGCAAATAATGTGAGAGTAACTTTACCAAGGAGTTAACACTGCTGTGAATGCATGTGGCGTGGTACAGTATATGATGGAGGCACCAGAACTGCAGCTGATACTATAATATTTCTTCAAAATCAGATCGTGGAGACATTTTTATCGTCCACGATCAAAAATCGTCATATCGCACACCCCTAATTCAAATTATAAATTTTATTCCCTCTTATGCATTTTGTATACAAATTTTGGCATAGTTAGATTAAGGGTCAGTATATTTATGCAGTACTCTTTATCATTGGCAGATACCATCTAGAACTGGCTGTAACTAGATGTTAATCTGGCCTTGTTACCATTTAGCAGCTAATCATGAATGATTTGCAAAGAATGGTGAATGAAAAGCATGTAAGTCACTTGTAAAGCCTCCAAAACTGACAAATGCTGATCCCAAGAAACACAATATCAACGTGATATACATGATATAGTTAATTTAATAGAATGACCCGGCTGCCCTTTAACTGCCAGCTGTATTTCTGTATTGGCCACTATGTCCTGAGGCGAGATGGACCTGGAGGTCAAGGAATCCTGGCAATTGGGTTCAGGAAGATTTTACTGCTCCTGGGGGACGTTACTAATGGTGTCTTATTTTAAGCAGGCTATATGCTGCGCTAAGTGAAATGCCAGTGATTCTAAAGTTGTAAGGCTTAGTCGTTTGTCTCTCTCTGAGCTGAGAGATGAATACATGCAGATTTTGCAGTCCAAGTCCGCAGCGTGCCAAGCTGTCCTAACCATATTAGTGGCCTGTCCTTTCAGAAACCTTCAAAGTTCTGAGAAGGACACAAACCCTGCAGTAATGCTGAAGAGATGAACACTCTCAAAACGATCTGCAATCAGTGCATCAGTACGACATTCGCAGAGCTGGCGACATGAATGATCCCGGCTTCATTATTTCTCTCATCTGAAAGCTTTCAGATCATACAGGCCTAAGTAATTAACTAAAGAGGAGTTTTCAGAATTCATGAATGAAAGATGGATGTGTGGGTTATGAAGACTGCTGCTTGAGGTATGGTCCCCATTGACTTTTATTTTATGTGCATGAACAGTTAGCAATCACAAATACCTTCTTTTTTTCTCCTGCAGAAGAAAGTAAAGGCTCCGATATACTTTAAATGAAGTTCATTTTTGTTCTTCGTTTGGGGGCAAAAAGAGGTTTGAAAAGGCTGAGCATTGGTATACTGTATTCAAACATTACAACACCCCTGCCCTGCTGGAGGCGGGGTGTAGATTATTATGTGTCGTGCCGCCCGAGCGTGTGCCCTAAAAACCTCAACGATACAATGATTCAATGATGTGATGATAAAATGTAGATTTTTCTTTTTTTGGTCTGAAAACTTTAGCATGATGTGAAAAAAATATTGTTCATTTATTTTATTAAACTGGGTAAACTGTTGCACCTTTTTATATTTTATGTGGTGTTATGAATTTATTTAAAAACAAAGATTAATGTTCTTTTGGCATTTCATTTATTGCATACCTTTTAAATTCACCTACAGAAAAAACGGCAGCAGTAGCTGTCATGGCTTTGGAACACTTGCATCGGATGTTTGCTTTTTATAACTCGTGCTTCGTTGCAATTTCTTTTTAGGATTTTAATTGTCAGAATCGTAAAAGTCTCTCCGCAAGTGATAGTACAGGTGCGGATATATTTGTACCAGCTCAGCTATTCGACACTCCAGTGTTCAAATTGCTAATAACTTGGTGTTGTTGCTGTTCTAGATGTTGTTCTCCTTTCTGAACTCTGTGAAATGAGAAATGAAATCTCATGTCAAAGAAGGCAGAGTTCCTGAACCCACCCAACGATTGTGTAATTTTCACGGACCAGTGGAAGCTCATAGGTGTTTTGGAGCCAAAACGAACTCCCCAAGAAAGTACACTCTGGTCAGCTGTTTCGAACTGCTGAAACAAACTCAAAATGAACTTCTTTTTTTTTCCTGATTTTGTTCGAAATGACGACACATCAGTTTGAAGTATATGAGGGCGTTAAATCATGCAGATTAGGAGTGACCCAGGTTTAAATAAATGATGGCAGAATTGTCTTTTTTTTTTTTTGTGGAACTGTCCCTTTAAATCACATGCTGACTTTCCTCTACCAAATCTGATCACGAGTAGTGACCGGTATAAGCAGCAACCACTTGTGATGGAATCACGTGAGATGGATGTTAATACCAGATGTAAACCGGGTCTTTGTATTTTTTTGCAGCTTTGATCTAATAGCTTCCTGCTTCTGTGGATGTCATGGGGGCCTTTGTCAAGCGGACTGTTTCTGCTAAGTCTCATTTCATGCAGAGGTCAGGAGTCAAACACAGTGGAGCAGATTTACACTGCCTATTTTTTTATTTTTTTTTGCACAGAGCGGCACGCTAAAACCACCCGAAACTAATAAAGTCCTGTCACTTTCGGAGCAGCCCACCCATCACTGGCCTCAGACTGCTGAATCACTTAAGACTTACTTAAAGGGGTTAAAATGAGCTGAGCTGTTGCCAGGCAACAAGGGACACCTCAGCAGCCACTGGATGTGGGGTGTAGCTATCTGTCCCTTATGCACAGCCATTGTCGAAAGCGTTGAAAGATTCTCACCGCATGCCCGTGCTCTCAAAGCACTCTAATGCTTCACACAGTGAGGCATGCTGGGATATATTATTATGGACTGCTGTTTGTATGCACTCCTGCCACAAGAAGTAGACACGAGTGGAAAGTGTTGGATTTTTTTGTGTTGAACTAAGACCTTCTCCATGTGAAATGCAATTCCCGTGCGTTCACGTTCACGCTCTCCGCATCCCAATCAGCTGCGGGCCGTTGATTAGTTGAGTTTGAGCTTGTGTCTTTCTATAGTTTGGGAGATGCCCTTGGACAGATGTCCTTGTGTCCTAGCGGACCGCTTGGGGCTTATGGAGAGGGTGCCTGTTTTCCTGGCATTAACGCGTCTCTCTGACCTTGACCTGACTGAGTTGACCTGAAAGCTTTTAAGTAACACTCTAAAGCAGGATTCGGTCATGTGACACCATGTGAAGAGCTTACGTGCCACAATTGACTAGAGGTGTGGGTGAGAGGTTTTTTCATTCATATTATAAGTTAACAGCTTCACCGCTGTGCATGATGAATATTGATTCAGTGATTGATTTTGCATAACACCAAAATGACAAATTGTGGTGGACAAAGACTTTGCCTGCAGTCTGGTCTGTTCTGGTGGAAAGGAATATTAGATCTAATTCAGTTGTTTTCGCAACTTGCTACATAAGCTAAATATGGATAGAAATATTCAATGTTGATATTTATGTATGCTATTTGGCTCTGAAATGGTTTTAACTGTGATGTATTATTTTTATTTTTTTTAATTGGCACTAAGTAAGACACTTTAATAATATTGTTGTTGTTGTTGTTAATAATAATAGTTATTATTATTATTATTAATATTACAATATTATTACCAATAATAATAATACATTTGTTAATTATTCAATATATTTATAAGGAATCATCATTTTAACCAATTAATCACCGTTACAAAGAATGATACAAAAAGTTATATATTTATTATTTGTTGTATTTATTTTAAACATCAAAATTTAATAAATGCATCAATATTATAATAAATATGATAATATTTTAAAATCTAATAGTCTATTTTCTAATAAATATTTTATGAGTATATCATAAACAAATAAAATTCATTTTGGGGTTTTTCATTTTTGCTTGTTTCTTTTTCTTTTGTATTTTTGCTAATTTTTTTGAAATGGCCTGAAAGATTCCCAGAAATGAACTAAACTTCCCGAGTCTATCAGCATTTTTGCTGCTATAGCTGGTATAAGGTTCATGTACTCCCAGCGCACTGGGATCTGCAGAGTTTGCCTTTTTCACAAAGCCGCTGTGGTGGAGTTGGTATTTTTCACAGTTATAACAAAATCAGTTCTGCTCCAGTGGACCTTTTGGTGAAGCCAGAGTTGAGTATTTGAGTGAGCTAATGCTGAACGCTTGTGTGTCTGTCCTGAGACTGGATGAGGGCCATGTAGAAACTGGTTCACCTGTGGCCACTGACCTGTGGTAGATGTTTACATGTGCTGTCGCTCTGTTTGTGTAAGTACATTTACATGGCTGATTCAGTAGCAAAGGCCAGGCGGCTCACATAGAGCAGATCTTTTCTTTAAGCCACCTGTCTCTTTGTCCAGGGCTGCCCTTGTCAGTTATATTAAGGTATGGCTTGCCCTAAATACACTTAAACAGGTTTAATAAAGGTCAATGATCAGTTTGACTAGGCTGCTTGTTGTTGCCCTTTAGATTTCTTTACGTGAATGTGTTGATGTAATGCAATTTTGTAGATTTTAATTTTAGCTCATTGATTGCTTACCCATTCTAAAGTTTTTATTCACATTCTAAAGTCAATCTTACGGGCAGCATTTGTCTTTTTAGGTGGTTGTTTGTAGTGTTAAATATCAGGAAGGCCAATATTAAAGGTGATTTTAATTTTTTTTAGATAATTTTTAATGAGAATAAAAATTTTGAGAAATTTTCAGCAATTTTGCACATATTAAATATGAATACAGCATTTGCTGAGATGTGTCCAGGGTGTTTAAGTTTAAACATGGAAAACCATTTGTTTTTTGTCAGAGACAAACAAATTCGAGCTTGACTTGTTGTCATTGTGAGCCTGATCGATATCTATTTATATGTATGTGTTTGTGTTGTTTGCAACATGTTCTCACCTTACAATAATGATACATAAGACATTCACTACACAGTCAGCACAACACAACTCAAAGTTCCTTTTATGAGATATGACTAAGAATAAAAAATTATAATAATTAAAAAAATAAAGATTTTTGTAATTGTATTATTTTATGTATTTAAAAATTTATTTTATTTGTAATATTTTTATTTTTATTTCTTTTTATTCTTATAACAATTTGTTATATAGGCTAATTACATAATTGATTCATATATATATATATATATATATATATATATATATATATATATATATATATATATATATATATATATATATATATATATATATATATATATAAAAGAATAATATTTATTTATTTATAAGTAATATTGATTATTTGTCAGTTGAGTGAAATTTGAAACCTGAGTTTTTGTCTTTGTTAAAATGCCTTGGCTGGTACCTAGGTAAACTTGGGTCCTTCAGCTTTTGAGTTGTTGGCATGTCGGTGTCTTGTTTTCACTGATGAGGTCATTTTCTAAATGTCCTGAATCATAAATTGTGTACGTGATGTGTGTGATTCACACACTGTTTAATGAAGGCATGTGTTGGGAGTGTTCCTGTCATCTGATAAGACCCTGTTACGTCACTGATGCGAGGAGCATGTGCTCTCTAGATACTGGGGTTAATGAACCTACTGTAGACTCTCTCTCTCTCTCCTGTGTTAGTGTTTTCTGAGCTGCCTGATCAGACTCTGCAGCAGTCTTCATACACTCTCTTTGAGAGGGAAAAAAAAGAAAGAAAAGTGGGCCATGGTGACCTATTTTTCTCACAGTTCAGGGAGGCCGAGGGTTGCGGTGCTGCAGTCAGTCAGAAGGGGTGCAGGGGCTGTCACCAGACGCAGCCACACAGAAGTGGGTCAACGGCAGGAGCTGTGTCTTGAGAACGGCTTGTCAAACAGTAAAGAGAAGCTGCAAATGAAGCACATATTATAAGCCCAAAACTGTCCATGAAGGCCTCAGGTCTCTCAGGACCTTCACACCCATTGCCTCCACTGGGACAAAATACAATATGGTATCAGTTACAGTTCAGAAACAATGGCTATGCATTCTGTACATTGCAGCTAAATACAGCCATCACTCCTCTAAAGGAGTATCTCTTTATAGAGATTTATCATTTTATTTATATATACTTATTTTTATTCAATTTTGTGTTACTATACTATATCATTTCAGTCATCGTTCAGAAGATTTTTATTTTCATTTTGATGTGTAATATATTTATTTGTTTTATTATTTATGTCAGTTAATATTAGATGTTTATTGTTTATTATTTATTATTATTCAAATGTAAATTTATTTATTAAAAATGTAATTTAAAGAATATAATTTTTATTCTACAAATCTAAAAAAAAAAATTTAAACCTTTTAAATCTGATAATTTTTTTTTTAAAAAAGCTAAAAAAAAAAAAAGCTGCAGTCCAGATTCATGTACACTTAATAAAGTGCCTCTTTGAGACGGATCTCAGGTCATGAACTGATTCTCTCACTGGTCTCCTTAAGCGTTTCCTCAAAGTCGCTGAATTTACGAGGTGACACGCACAGCTCGAGTCAAGGTTTTTTTTTTTTTCATGTTTCAGGGTAATTAAGATGACATCAGTATCGCCACACTGGTGAAAGCCAGGATTCATGGGAGAATCACTGCATCATTATTACGCTCTTAGACACAGATCCCAGTGGGCGTGGCCTTTTATGACTGATTGTTGTTTTTGTAGAACATAAAAGGTCAACGGATCCATCAGCCTACTGAAAGAAAGACACGGAGCAAGAGACAGGACTTTGAACACCAAAAAGCGTTTCTTTTTGAATAATGACCGTTTATATTGCACAGTTCAATATTTGATTTAGGCGAGCTATTTGCATCTAACAGGCACAGGGAGACTTTGACCCTACCCTGAGTTTGAGTACTTGAGATTTTGAGTTGTGGATCTTATCATAAATGCTGTGAGTAATGGAAAACAGGTCAGCCTGCGCTGGAAGTGAGGGGTGCAACTGTAAAACGTGGCAATCATAACAACCTCAATATTAGCTCTGAGTGATGACACACTACTGAAATGACTCTGGTCCTTCTACTTTGTGAGAAATGTTAAACAAAAAACAACCAACAACAACAACAAAAAAGATTTTGATATGAGCTGCTTTATTTTTTATATGACTGGTTTTATTGTTTGACAGTGTAATGTTTTGAAAACTTGAAATGTAAACGGATGATCTGTTTTATCACAGATTATCATCATGGCTTCCAAAGTAGGGTGCAATTATAATGTTACATTTAATTGACTTTATGATTAAACATAATTTCATCATAAATATCTAATATCTAGCTGAAGACAGGTCTTATTAGCTGTGCAACATATATAATTAAAATGACTGAACCAGTTTCAATTCATGATAATGTTTTTGCCACTTTTTCTTTACATGTATATTATTTCCTGTCAGTTTTAAGAATTTGTACAACATAAAATTATTATATTCAATATTAAAGCAATGATGTTAATGATTGGTGTGTTCTTGTTAATAGAGTTATTATACTGAATTATACTGTAAAAAAATGTATTTTGTCATAAATAAAACATTAGAATAAGTTTTTCAGTCTTTCTACTTAAAAAAAAAAAATTATTTGTGGAATTTACTAGCAATTTCTGAGTGTTCAAACTAAATGTTTCAAACGTTTCTTTTTTTCTTTTCTTTTTTTTTTCTTTTTCAAGTGGTAGAATTGTCCTTGTTATGGTACCAAAATGCCTTTCAATATAACATTTTATATTTTTTTCATGATATTATCTGTTTGTCAATCACGATTATAATCATTAATCATTATATTTATATTAATCAGTTGAATAATAATTGAATCAGTTGTATAATTGAACTTAATGAGCTCCATTACTTGGATAAAAAAAATGCAGCATAGAACAAGTACTTTTTGTAAAAGTACTGGAAGTATTTGAATAAAGTGTTTATTTATTAATATTTTTTATCTTCAAAGTTGTTTCATTAGTGTTTTAAAAGATATACAACTCAGAATTCTTACCATTTTACCATTAGTTTGTAAATTGTCTTAAAGACAGTTTTTAAAATACGTATATTTTGTTATACACATTTTTGATATACAAATTTTGTTTCATGATCTACTCCTATACTGTGTATTATCATGTTAGTCCACTTCTCGTCATGTCTACTGTTAAACCATGAAATAATCACTGTAACATCTCTTTAGACTTACTGCTTCCCTGCTCACTTCCCTAGTTTGAGTGTGATCTAAGAACCCATGGACTGATGCATTGGCGCGAATGACCTTTGGTCTAATTGAGCATATCGTGTTGCGCAGGGATCGTGTCCCAAGCAGGGCCAGGTGGGTGTTCCCGCAGTAATCTGATGAATTCCAGCGAAGGTGAGGAGAGCAGTGACGTCTCAGACTCCTGCGTGCTGCCAGAGGAGTCCATGGCAGATGGTTTCCAGCAGGATCACATATGACATGCGATAACGTTACAGTCAGGAAAGGTCAGTCGGCGCGGCACTGCAAAGTCTCCCGCAAAGGACACGATCCGCACGTTCCTGGGCAGGCAGGATGCATGTGCGTGTGTTGTGTTCCTGTTAGCTGCGTGGCAGGGTTAGTGTTTAAACATGACATTTTTCCCCTCTTCCCCCACCTCGGTGTCAATGTACAGAGGACAGACCAAATATTTGTTTAAAGTGATGAACCTTGTGCATCCAAGGACACTGCATTTGCATGATGATAAAAGGCGCTTCATGCTCTCCTGTAACACTTGCAGTGTGTAACTTTTCTTTTTGTGTCATTTCTATTCTTCAGAAAGGCACTGGAGATGCATATTAGTCCAAAACTAAATCTCAGTTTTAGTAATAATAGTGCTTCGTCTTTAACAGTAAGCTTATTTTATTTCAGTTTCAATATTTCTGTTTTAATCTAATATTTATATTTTATTTAAGATAATAGAATCTATTTAAATAGTTTTAAGAATAAAAATATAATCCTTTCCTTAAATAAAAGAGACAAAAAATGTAAGTTATAGTGATACACTTACAAAGAAAGTGAAAGGTGTCAATGTATAAAGATTAAAATATTCACGGTTTTAATAATATAGCCAAAATACACTCACCTAAAGGATTATTAGGAACACGGTTCAATTTCTCATTAATGCAATTATGTAATCAACCAATCACATGGCAGTTGCTTCAATGCATTTAGTGGTGTTGTCCTGGTCAAGACAATCTCCTGAACTCCAAACTGAATGTCTGATTTAAGCAATTTTGAGCACGGCATGGTTGTTGGTTCCAGACGGGCCGGTCTGAGTATTTCACAATCTGCTCAGTTACTGGGATTTTCATGCACAACCATTTCTAGAGTTTACAGAGAATGGTGTGAAAAACATCCAGTATACGGCAGTCCTGTGGGCGAAGATGCCTTGTTGATGCTGGGCCGACTGATTCAAGCTGATAGAAGAGCAAATTTGACTGAAATAACCACTCGTTACAACCGAGGTATGCAGCAAAGCATTTGTGAAGCCACAACACGCACAACCTTGAGGCGGATGGGCTACAACAGCAGAAGACCCCACCGGGTACCACTCATCTCCACTACAAATAGGAAAAAGAGGCTACAATTTGCACAAGCTTACCAAAATTGGACAGTTGAAGACTGGAAAAATGTTGCCTGGTCTGATGAGTCTCGATTTCTGTTGAGACATTCAGATGGTAGAGTCAGAATTTGCAGTAAACGGAATGAGAACATGGATCCATCATGCCTTGTTACCACATTGCAGGCTGCTGCTGGTGGTGTAATGGTGTGGGGGAGGTTTTGTTGGCACACTTTAGGCCCATTAGTGCCAATTGGGCATCTTTTAAATTCTACGGCCTACCTGAGCATTGTTTCTGACCATGTCCAACCCTTTATGACCGCTATGTACCCATCCTCTGATGGCTACTTCCAGCAGGATAATGCACCATGTCACAAAGCTCGAATCATTTCAAATTGGTTTCTTGAACATGACAATGAGTTCACTGTACTAAAATGGTCCCCACAGTCACCAGATCTCAACCCAACAGAGCATCTTTGGGATGTGGTGGAATGGGAGCTTTGTGCCCTGGATGTGCATCCCACAAATCTCCATCAACTGCAAGATGTTATCCTATCAATATGGGCAAACATTGCAGTTCTGAAGGCGAAAGGGGGTCAATCACAGTATAAGTATGGTGTACATGGGCAATATGAATGTTAACATTCATTTATGTTGGTTTTATATAACTTGCCATAACATTTATCCTAAAACGACCATAAAAGTGATAAGAACTTAACCCCTCAAATAATGCATAATTTAAATAGACACGTTTATATAAGTGCTTTAATAACATTAGAAGTCTGCTTTGCGATCCTTCAGGCATTAGGCCCGTGCACTTTCATTGTAAGTGCCTCACTGTAACCTTGCTTCTTCAAATAAAACAAGGGACGAGTCAAAATTATTCTGTGGTAATCAGCGTTTTGCCAAAAATGCTGTCAAATGAGCTTAACCTGTAATGATTCCAGAATCTTCCTGTAAGAAGCCGTCTGGGGATAACAACACACTTGGACACATTTTTTTCTTAGAAAGACACTCATGCAAAAACTCAAGATGATGAAAACCAAAACCAGCTCGTCCTGCTATTTGCTGAGATGGATGTTATCTCAAGAGTTTGTTGGGGGGCTGCTAGGAACATTATGTAGTTCTTCTGCTAAAAAAACAAAACAAAAAAAACCCTTGTATTCCAAGTCGGCCTGGCTAGTGTCTCAGATGCTGTGGAGAGTAATCTTATTCCCTGAAACAGAGACAAACAATCTGTGAATGAAGGTTAAAAATACACCAGTGAGACATTTTGAAATTCCGCCTCTGTCTGAGTTCAGTGTTAAGGTTAAAGATCTAGCATTCAGATAAGACTCACCCGCTGGGGAGGAGATAACAGGCACGCAGATTGAAAAGAGAGAGAGAGAGACATTTGGGGTGGGGGGGGATTTGAGATGTCTATCTGCCAGTGTGAAGGTTTTTGTCTTGCAGATCCAGTTCAAGGACGCCTGCAGGCAAGGCAGCCCTGACTGTGCCAGCGATGCATCTCAAGGTCACATGCGCTCACCCTGTGACTCTCTGCAAAAACAGGAAGAGGGGGAGATTGGGGGCACTGTAAAATCCTTCATTTACCCCCACCCCACCCTGATTAACCCCTCAATGTCTTCCTGTGACCACGGATATTGTGGCTGCATTTAGGCGCCAGTCAAGGGCTGTCTTTGATTATCCTCAGATGCCTTGAAACGACTCTGTAGTGCCACATATTCCGGTGCAGTCAGGAAAGAGGGTGTGTGCGGTTTGAAAAAGGGGCTGAAATGGAGGGAGAGAGGTTTTAATGGAACTTAGCCATCCAAACGGGCATGCTAACCGCTTCCTCTTGTGCTTTTAACTCGTGCATCCGTCTTTATCTCTGGCGATTAACGGTTAAACCTCCATTAAGTCTGCAGTCTCACTGCCCTAGTGCCCTGTGGTCACACATAAGCTTAGTGTAAAATTCCCCTGTTTCACGTCACACGGCTGTTTGTTTGAGTAGTTTGGACTGGAAGCATCTTTCTAGCGTTGAGAGAGCATTTAAAGGATTAGTTCATGACTTTGTTTTTCTGTATTTATATGTGCATACTTTTACTAAATTCTACAATTATTTAGTAAAAAAAAAAAGTATATAATGTTGAGAGAGTGTTTAAAGTATTGTTTTAAAGTATGAGCTGCATATATGATGCTTCTTGATCAGTATATTATTTCCAATTTCTCGTTTGGTGTTCCACAGAAGAAAGAAAGTCATATGTTTTGAGTAAGTCAAAGTATAGTTTTTCTTTGCGTGTTAACCTCTTAATTTTAGAGTGAAACTGGCTGACCTGATGGTGACTTCGAAAAAGAAAAGCAGCGGTCATGTGCTTGAGGTATCTGTGCCAATCTAATCTGTCCCTCAGGCGTCCGTTATCACCGTTTTGCGACTTTTCGATTAAAGGGAGAAACCATGGAGACTAAATGATCAATAACCACTGTCACAATTCCAGATTCACTCCATCGTAAATCTTCCACCGGCTGGCGTCAAGCTCATTTAATTTCGCTGTTGCAGATTAGTTTCCGTCTTACTCAAAACAGAAGTGTTTTGAGATGATAAATTATACAGTCACAAGAAATTTGTCAACAATTTCCATGCACCATGACACACCGCTGAGACCAAAGTGATCGTCTTTGCAATGCATTGTCCTAAAAACACACATACCCAAACAGACACGCATAGCACAGGAAGGTCTGTAGCGATGGCGGGGGAAGAGCATAAATCTTTAATATTAACGAGTCTTGCTGTGGCAGGAGACCCAGCAGCTTTGTCCCTCTCTCCTCTCGGCGCTCCTACGCTCCCTCGTCATTTAATTAACAGTAGGGAGATTATGGAGGCCGCAGGCCTGTGAAGATCTGATTTAAACATGGAAATGTTAGACTACTGATGCTCTTGGCAGAAAAGAGGAAGTGAAAATTGGATTTGGCCCTCCAGTCTTTCTATATAAAAAAAAAAAAAAAATATATATATATATATATATATATATATATATATATATATATATATATATATATATATATATATATATATATATATATATATATATATATATATGATACAAAAGTCATGATTCAATACATCACAGTGCTTAACAGCATCATAATTGGGATTGAAACTGCAGCATGTGTGGAAGTGAAACTTTGGTTCAGTTGCATGTTTCATGTCAATATTTTTCCTGGTATGGCTTTGGCCACACTAAGAAAAGCAGAGTTATTCCTTATTTAGATGATCTGCTTGTTCCTTAATTGAGAAGATTATATATATATAATTTGTAAAAATATTGTACAACAAATTATTAGTACAAATTATTGGCAAACAAGTAAACACAATTTTTATGTTAAAAAATCATATTATACACACACATATATATATATATATATATATATATATATATATATATATATGTGTGTGTGTGTGTGTGTGTGTGTGTGTGTGTGTGTGTGTGTGTGTGTGTGTGTGTGTGTGTGTATATGTGTGTATAATATGATTTTTTTAACATAAAAATTGTGTTTACTTGTTTGCCAATAATTTGTACTAATAATTTGTATTAAATTATGCAAATTACTGTTTTAGACCCTTCTATATATTGATATATTATTGGATCAACTGTTCATCATGTGTATTTTTGGAGATGTTGGAGAAGATGGTGTCTGGTGCTGGATGAATGGGGCATGCCGGTAATCAGGTTCCAGTGCCTAGTGGCTCAAAACCTGGAATTATTGATCCTTGTGTGTTGCCCAGGCTCTTGCTGTTTCCTGGAACCGAAGCGGTTAATGTTTCGCTGTAATTGGCACCCACAGCTGCTCTCCAGTTCGACAGGGATGAGTCTGGAGCCTCAGCCTTGCATGACAGCTGCCTAATTGGGCATTCTCCCCTTGTGGCAGGTGCCTCCGACTCCAGCAGGGCTGCTGAAGAATGGCAGAAGATTACAGATGAGGACATGGTGACCCTCTCTACCTTCCGTTGGTGTGGGGGGGCGGTGCGATATAGTTCAATGCCGTTGGGTTACCAGAAGGATGAAGTGAGAGGGTGGGGCTCTGCCAGGTGGTGGATGACAGAGTGTCACATGACAGTGTCAGTGTGTCAAGGGCGCAGACATCAGCAGTGCTGCGGCAGCCTGTTTTTTCTCTTCATTTGTTTTGAGGTTTGCACTCTAGTTTTATAGCTCCTGGCTGTCTTCACACATCAGTTCGGAGAGGATGGCAGCTTCCTGTGTGTTCCTGTGTGCTTCTTTTTCTACTCTCCAGCTGTGTGTGAAACTGCCAAGGTAAGGTTGTGTCCTCTTGTTAGAGGCGATTAATGATACTGGATGTGTAAAAAGTGAATTATTCCTGCTGATGTAAAATGTGCTGTTGGGTTTACTGTCCTGCTGCCCTGTTGACCACAGAGCAGAGGGGTCTAACAGCACAGTGGCTAGCCATGGCCATGCTGTTAGTTACATACTCTCAAACATTGAGCCCCACGGCTTATGTGGTGATGTGATTTTGAGTTCCACTCAACACATCAAGTCAACATTTCACGTCTTGTTTCTTCTTCTGCCAGTCATTTTCTTACACCGTTTCATTGTCATATCAATAAAAGAGCCGTGGCCTAGCAGTTAGTGGATGCTTTGACATGCTGGATAGTAGTTCTGGTGCGCATGTGAACCACGTTTGAATCTTGGGGCATTTTCTGATCCCATCCGCATCTTCCCGTTGTTTCCTGATGATTTTACATTAACCATTAAATTAATGCAAATTAAAGATCGATAAAGTGTAAAAGCAGATTAGTATAAAATTGTTAAAATAAAATACTTTTTAATGTTTTTGAAAGAAGTGTCTTATGCTCACTAAGACTGCATTTATTTGATAAAAAATACAGTATGAAATATTACAAATTTGAAGCACTTTTTTTCTGTTAAAATATATTTTAAACTGCAATTTATTCCTGTGACAGCAAAGCTGAATTTTCAACAGTCTTAAGTGTCACAAGATCCTTTAGAAATCATTCTAATATGCTTATTTGCATGGAAATATTTTGTATTATTATTAACGATGAAAATCGTTATTCTTATATAATATATTTTGTGGAATAGAGTTTTTCCTAGATTATTTGAAAGTTCAAAAGAATCATGTAATGTGTCCTTGCTGAATAAAAGTTTACTTTTAAATGGAAGTGTACATTAAAAAAATGTGTCCATCAGGATTGAATGATAATTGTATTCCAAAGGGCCTTTATTTATACCAGCATGTATTTTTATTTATTTATTTTTTTTTTATTTATTTCATCACTTTCATTGTTTCGATTGTGGAAAGAGGACAGGCTGTGATGGCGGGAATGGGATTAGGGAAATTCTATGAGCTGGATTTGAATTTGTGTTGATGACAAATCATTTTTTAACTTTTATTTATATATTTTTTTTGTGTGCAGATAGAGAGCGAGTATGGGAGGTGGGGTTTAAAGATTCTTCTCCACCCCCAAATTATGATAAATAGTTTTTCTCCTCTGACATACCTTTCCCCTTGAGTGTTTATATGGGTGACTGCTCATGTGTTTCTTTGGTGTTTACCTCGGGCGCATCTGTACCTGTGTGTGGTGGCTGCAGGTGCGTGTTTGGTTTCTGTTTTGTATATTCCTGGCTGTAAATGTGTCCACGTGTGTGTGTGTGTGTGTGTGTGTGTGTTTGTGTTCAAACCCGGCCATGCAGCTGGGGTTGTACTTCAGGTTTGACTTTCACCTTGTTTCCCCCGTAGCTGTTTTGAAAGTGTCGAGTGGAACGACCGTGTAATCTGTATCCACACAGCCTTGAGGGCAGCAGTGATCAGCCCAGCTGTTTTCTCATTCCCTCCAGCCAAGGAAAAAGTTGAAATGTTTGTTTGAGTGAATGCGTGAGAGCGGATTATTTGTGTGTGTGCGTGTGTGTTTGGAGAGAGAGGGATTCATTAGTATTCTGCTGAGGAGTCCTGCCGGTAGAGCAAATTGATTACCACACTTCACCTGTCTGAGCCTCCTGAGATCTGCAGCGAAGACGCCTGCTTTGTCTGTGCTCCCGTCGCCTCCGTAACGGAGGGCCGCTCTCATTAGCCATAATTAAACAAAGCTTATAGTTGGGACACTGTTGTCTTACGTAGTTCTAGAGAGTGTGAAGATTGCTGCTATAGTCCTGAGGGCTTTCTAGAAGAGGCGGATTCTAGCAGTTGTTAAGGTGTTTTCTTGGAGGGGAAATGGATCGTTTGTGCGTTTGTGTGTGCTTTAAATTGAATCATCCGTCTAGGTGACCTTTGGAGTAATACTGCAGTAGCATGGGAATTCATATCTGTGCTAAACACCTGTAAAGTGCTGAAGAATGAATCTGAATGCACCACATGCCATTCAAAATGGTATTCCAACTTGAAGTAGAAATGAAATCCGAATTTAAACTAGAACCAACGTTTGAATTTGAATAGAATGAATTAAAACAAAAATCATGAAAAAATAAAAAATTTAAGAACCCTTTATTTCCTTCATTTCATGCCATTAGCTGTAACATTTCTTTGAATTGCAATTCTGTAAATTCCACTTCCTAGCATTTGCAATTCAAATTCCAGTGTATCTTCTTGTGGGAATGGCCAATTCAATTCAAAGCTTAGAGGTGTAGCAGGATCTGTGGTGTAGTAGTAATAGGAGCAGCGAGGAGCAGGGGAAGATCGATTTGGAACTGCCTGTGTTGTGATTAAGGAGACAGCGGGTGAGTAGATATGGAGGAGTTGGCAAGTGGAGTCAAAGTGTTTTCTGCGAGTAGCAGGAGTGTGTGTGCTCTACAGCCCCAGTGATAAGAGTGGAGAGTGAATGAGATGCTGTTATTGTACTCGGGTGGCATTTCGTTGGCAAGTTCTGCCAACATTTATGCCAGCTGGAATGATGTGCCAAGAGGAGGAACCCAGGTGCTTTGTCTTTTCATTGGTTAAGTGCACTTAATCGATTAAGAAAATTAATAAAAGCTCTGTTTTGAATGTAATTTCTAGCTGTATGCTGAAGTTTATAAATATGAAAATACTGGAGTTCCTTGTGAGCCGAGCAACAGAATTTAATGAGCTGTAGGAAATGCTGACCTTGTGTGATTATATTGTATGAACTTAATGGAACCAAGTAATTCAATGTAAAATTTCGACTTGAATTTTATTCCTTTGATTGTATTAATGTACCATATTAATTTATATTTTATTTTGAAACATTTACAACCCCTTTTTGTAAACTGCTCCGTCAAAGTCTGTTTTTGATGTCTTTGTGTTTCTTTTACTTCTGCCCCCCCCCCTCCATTTTTACAACTGATTTAAAAATTCTAAAGAAACAACAAGTTTAATTTGTAGTGTTTACTAACTGGTCATGTTTCTTTAAATAAGATCACCGTCAAAGGGCATTTGTGTTTTGTTTCTTAGCCGTTTTTTTTTTATTTCATTTATTTATAGCAGACTCCGTTTGCAGAGCTCCATGGGGCTGTTTATTTGCTCTACGTTCTACTTCAAAAGAGCAAAAGTTCACTGACGTGGACGTTTCAGTCGTGTTTGTTGAGGTAGCACGTCGCTCCCCTTATTACATTTTTTTTCAAGCCATATTGGATTTACAAACTCTGTCCGTCGTATCTGAGTGAACACCAGCTGCCTACAATAACATGATGGAAAGCGATTCACACAGCTCCCTTTCCTTTACAATTTATTTAACCTTGGCTTGCCTTTAACGCCGGGGAAGCGAATCTGGTGTCAAATATTAGCGATACGCACAGCAAGGACTGGGTTGTCACTTTTTATTAACACGGAGAGCTTTGCATGGTCTCCAGCTGTTGCGTGCACTGACACTCAGACATACTTGACCTTGACTCGCAGCACTGTTCCTGCGGCTCACCCTATTTTTAATCATGCATTTTAAATGGTGCAAATGGATTATGGTTCCTTATAATGGGGATCATTCGTTAACCTTTTTTTCTGATAGGGTACTTTGTGGGACGTGTTGAATTCCAATTAATATCCTACCCCAAATGCTGGGATCGCCAGATTGGCTTTGGACATCAAATCCCTGACATTTGCGTCAAGAAGTCCAGCGTTCACAGTTAAGGCCATTTTTTTGGGTCCAGCTCCTCGAGGGAAATTGCCTTTCAGCCACTGATGATGGTTTGACCTTCCTGCTCATGGTGTCTGGGAGAGCAAAGAAAGACGCCCTGCCATGATAAAGCTTCCTGTCTGCCGCTGTTCCCTTCACTACTGGCTAGTGAAATCACTTAAAATGCTGTTGGGTGTGAATGTTTGACATTGTCAGAGATAATGGATAATCACTTGCAGACCGCTGGAGGGAGAGAGACGGAGGGGAAAAGAGAGCGAGGGAGAGAGAAAACATATTTTGTATTTCTTGTGCAAAAGGGTCATGTGTGGGAAAGGCGAATGGAGGGTATGCTTTGAGATCGCACCTTAGATCTGTATTTCCTGTCCCATGTATACCTGCTTCCTCGCAAAATAAGGTCTTGTGAAATACAAGTCTTTATTTGCTGGAATCTTTGATTGAAACTCAGAAGAAAGAAAGTTATATAGGTTTAAAGTGACATGAGGGTGAGTAAATGATAACAGAATTACAATTTTTGGCTTGACGATCCCTTAACGGTTTCCTTTAGTTTTCATTGGCGAGATCTAATCTAGCATGTTCCGATTGTAGCCCAGTATTGATTTGTCTTGAATGATGTGTTTACTTCATTGTTCTTATGGTCCAGTTTTTCAGCCTGTCTTGTTTATCTTCTTTATCCACCTGTCCCAAGTTTGAACTTTTATTTGTAGGGTAGCAGCACCTCCTTTGGCGGGAAATTAATCTTAATCTGCCACATTAAGATTAGCGCGAGACGTCCGATGGCCCCGTTCTAGCAGGTTGTCCTCTTTGTTGTTAAATTTAGGTCAGTGGCCCAGGCTGATCCTGTAACTGAGACTGAATTAGTTATTGAATTAGTTTTCCTATTTTCTGTCCTTGCAGTCGTAACCTGTTGCACCCGACCTTTGCAACTTAATGCAGTTTGCATCAAATTTAAATGCTTGTGACCTTGTGCTGATTCTTGCAGGGTTTTCCTGTCACGTCAACTTGAGGATCTCAAGTTGCTACGGCACATTCAGGATATTCCAGGCGTGAGAATGCTGGTGAATTGCTGT